>NC_052150.1:233345470-233392253 GCF_902713615.1 Scyliorhinus canicula | reverse complement strand
GGGAGCACTGCTGCCTCACAGCGCCAGGCAGCACGGGGACACAGTGGTTAGCACTGCTGCCTCACAGCGCTGGGCAGCACGGGGACACAGTGGTTAGCACTGCAGCCTCACAGTGCCAGGCAGCACAGGGACACAGTGGTTAGCACTGCTGCCTCACAGCGCCAGGGCAGCACGGGGGCACAGTGGTTAGCACTGCTGCCTCACAGCGCCAGGCAGCACGGGGACACAGTGGTTAGCACTGCTGCCTCACAGCGCCAGGGCAGCACGGGGACACAGTGGTTAGCACTGCTGCCTCACAGCGCCAGGCAGCACGGGGACACAGTGGTTAGCACTGCAGCCTCACAGCGCCGGGCAGCACGGGGACACAGTGGTTAGCACTGCTGCCTCACAGCGCTGGGCAGCACGGGGACACAGTGGTTAGCACTGCTGCCTCACAGCGCCAGGCAGCACGGGGACACAGTGGTTAGCACTGCAGCCTCACAGCGCCAGGCAGCACGGGGGCACAGTGGTTAGCACTGCTGCCTCACAGCGCCAGGCAGCACGGGGACACAGTGGTTAGCACTGCTGCCTCACAGCGCCAGGGCAGCACGGGGACACAGTGGTTAGCACTGCTGCCTCACAGCGCCAGGCAGCACGGGGACACAGTGGTTAGCACTGCAGCCTCACAGCGCCAGGCAGCACAGGGACACAGTGGTTAGCACTGCTGCCTCACAGCGGTGGGTGACACAGTGGTTAGCACTGCTGCCTCACAGTGCCAGGCAGCACGGGGGCACAGTGGTTAGCACTGCTGCCTTACAGTGCCAGGCAGCACGGGGGCACAGTGGTTAGCACTGCTGCCTTACAGTGCCAGGCAGCACGGGGTACAGTGGTTAGCACTGCTGCCTCACAGCGCCAGGGCAGCACGGGGGCACAGTGGTTAGCACTGCTGCCTTACAGTGCCAGGCAGCACGGTGACATAGTGGTTAGCACTGCTGCCTCCAGGAACCCTGGTTTGATTCTGGCCTCAGGAGACCATCTGTGTGGAGTCTGCACGTTCCCCTCGTGTCTGCGTGGGTTTCCTCCGGATGCTCCGGTTTCCTCCCACAGTCCAAACAAGTGCAGGTTCGGAGGATTGAAGATGTTAAATTGCCCCTTAGGGTGAAGTTGCAGGAATAGGGTGGGGAATTAGGAGAGATGAGGAGCCTGTGGAATTAGGAGAGATGAGGAGCCTGTGGAATTAGGAGAGATGAGGAGCCTGTGGAATTAGGAGAGATGAGAGCCTGTGGAATTAGGAGAGATGAGGAGCCTGTGAATTAGGAGAGATGAGGAGCCTGTGGAATTAGGAGAGATGAGAGCCTGTGGAATTAGGAGAGATGAGGAGCCTGTGGAATTAGGAGAGATGAGGAGCCTGTGGAATTAGGAGAGATGAGGAGCCTGTGGAATTAGGAGAGATGAGGAGCCTGTGGAATTAGGAGAGATGAGGAGCCTGTGGAATTAGGAGAGATGAGGAGCCTGTGGAATTAGTAGCTCAGGAACTAGTAGAGGCCGAAACGCTCAATCCCATTCTCTCTTTCCCTTCTATCCTCTCTGCCTGTCTCTCTCCCTCATCCCATTCTCTCTCACTTTCTCTCTCTACCTCTCCCTTTTCCTCTATCCATCACTCCCGCACACTCCCTTTGTCTCATCCACTCCCTCTATCTCTCTGTACCCCTCTCCTCTCCCTCTCTATATCTCTAACTCCTTTGACTTCTCTCCCGCATCTCTTCTGTCTACTTTTTCTCCCTTGCCCCTCTCTCTACTCCTTCCTTTCTCTTGCCCTGTGTGTGCCTCTCTCTCTCTGCCCGCCCCCCTCGCCATGTTCTGTAATACATGTTGCTGTTCTCTTTCCCCCGAGCCAGATGTTGGAATGTCTGGCTGGATTGATGCCCGCTCTCCACTGGAACATTGGGCTGCTTGTGGAACAATGTTGGTCCGTTGCTGGCACTGGTCCAGACCTGGATATTCTGGGCTCAGTAAAACCCTGGGATTAGAGCTTCGGAACAAAGACACTTTTGTGCTGGGCCAACGGAGAAACATTGCCAATTTTACCCTTTCGAGTGGGAACAGCTTCTGTTCCTCTTTGCCAATTAAACCAGCTCCGCAGTGACAGGAGCAGGCAGACAATCATAGAACATAGAACAGTACAGCACAGAACAGGCCCTTCGGCCCTCGATGTTGTGCCGAGCAATGATCACCCTACTCAAACCCACGTATCCACCCTATACCCGTAACCCAACAACCCCCCCCCCCCCCCACCTTACTTTTTTTTAGGACACTATGGGCAATTTAGCATGGCCAATCCACCTAACCCGCACATCTTTGGACTGTGGGAGGAAACCGGAGCATCCGGAGGAAACCCACGCACACACGGGGAGGACGTGCAGACTCCGCACAGACAGTGACCCAGCCGGGAATCGAACCTGGGACCCTGGTGCTGTGAAGCATTTATGCTAACCACCATGCTACCGTGCTGCCCCTGTGTGCCGACCTGTGAAACCATCTGAAGCCTATCTGACCTACACTATTCCATTTTCATCCATATGTCTATCCAGCGACCACTTAAATGCCCTTAAAGTTGGCGAGTCTACTACTGTTGCAGGCAGGGCGTTCCACACCCCTACTACTCTATGAGTAAAGAAACTGCTTCTGATATCTGTCCTATATCTATCACCCCTCAATTTAAAGCTATGTCCCCTCGTGTTGGTCATCACCATCCGAGGAAAAAGACTCTCACTGTCCACCCTATCTAACCCTCTGACTATCTTATATGTCTCTATTAAGTCACCTCTCAGCCTTCTCCTCTCTAACGAAAACAACCTCAAGTCCCTGAGCCTTTCCTCGTAAGAAATCATGAAAGGTTTACTACACATGGAGGAGGCCATTCAGCCCATCCCATTCTACGTTCTATCGCATTCAAATGGTCATTGGTTAGGCATATGGACGATAAGGGAATAGTGTAGATGGGCTTTAGAGGGGTTTCACAGGTCGGCGTAACATGGAGGGCCGAAGGGCCTGGACTGCGCTGTAATGTTCTATGTTCATCTTGTCCATTGTATCAACACAGAGCTACCCAGGCTATCCCACCTTCCTTCACTATAGCCCTACAGGTCACAGCTCCTCCAGCAGACATCCACACACCTTTTGAATGTGGTGAGTGTTTCTGTGTCTCCCTTTCAGGCAACAACCTCACAGTCCCCATCTCTCTCTGGGATTCGAATGTCATCTCGAATTTGCAACAATTTCTTCAGACCTTTGCTCCTTAGTTCTTTGACACTCTGCCAAGGTGAATAGGCTTCATCCAGGCTTCATCCAGACTCCCATCATTTTCACACAATCACAGTATTTACAGTGTAGAAGGAGGCCATTGGGCCCATCGAGTCTGCACTGGCCCATGGATAGAGCACCCCACCTAAGCCCACACCTCTAACCTAATCCAGTAACCCCACCTACCCTTTTTTGGACACTAAGAGCAATTTATCATGGCCAATCCACCTAACCTGCACATCTTTGGACTGTGGGAGGAAACCGGAGCACCCGGAGGAAACCCACGCAGACACAGGGAGAACGTGCAGACTCCGCACAGACAGTGACCCAAGCCGGGAATCGAACCTGGGACCCTGTAGCTGTGAAGCAGCAGTGCTAACCACTGTGCTACCGTGCTGCCCATATGTCTCAATTAAGTCAGCCCTTAGCCTCACAGGTTCCAAAACAACCTCCTTTTCCAGATTAATGACTCACCTGAAGCTTCAGCAACTACCCTTTCCTTCTCTATCTCTCTGTCGCTCTCCATCCCTCTCCCTCTATCTGCCTCGGTCTCTCTCTCTGTCTCAGTCTGTGTCTGTCTCTGTGTCTGTCACCCTGTCTTGCTCTCTCCCTCTGTCTCTCTCTCTGTCTCTCCCTCTGTCTCTCCCTCTGTCTCTCCCTCTGTCTCTCTCTCTGTCTCGCTCTCTGTCTCTCCCTCTGTCTCTCCCTCTGTCTCTCCCTCTGTCTCTCCCTCTGTCTCTCCCTCTGTCTCTCTCTCTGTCTCTCTCTCTGTCTCTCCCTCTGTCTCTCCCTCTGTCTCTCCCTCTGTCCTCTCCCTCTGTCTCTCCCTCTGTCTCTCCCTCTGTCTCTCCCTCTGTCTCTCCCTCTGTCTCTCCCTCTGTCTCTCCCTCTGTCTCTCCCTCTGTCTCTCCCTCTGTATCTCTCTCTGTATCTCTCTCTGTCTCTCTCTCTGTCTCTCCCTCTGTCTCTCTCCCTATCTATAAATCTAACTCACAGCCTTTCTGATCTTAGCCCGAGTATTATTGCAGTAGCTTCTGTTCATTCTGGTAATGATTTAGTGGCCATTACTGAAACATGGTTAAAGGATGGTCACGTCTGGGAGTTAAATATCCGAGGGTATCAAACTATTCGGAAGGACAGAGTGGCTGGTAAGGGAGGTGGTGTTGCTCTGTTATTTAAGGATGACATCCGGGCAACAGTAAGGGATGACATCGGTGCTATGGAGGATAAGGTTGAATCCATTTGGGTGGAAATCAGGAATAGTAAGGCGAAAAAGTCACTGATAGGAGTAGTCTATCGGCCACCAAATAGTAACGAGATGGTGGGGCAGGCAATAAACAAAGAAATAACTGATGCATGTAGAAATGGTACAGCAGTTATCATGGGGGGATTTTAATCTACATGTCGATTGGTTTAACCAGGTCGGTCAAGGCAACCGTGAGGAGGAGTTTATAGAATGTATCCGCGATAGTTTCCTAGAACAGTATGTAATGGAACCTACGAGGGAACAAGCAGTCCTAGATCTTGTCCTGTGTAATGAGACAGGATTGATTCATGATCTCATAGTTAGGGATCCTCTCGGAAGGAGCGATCACAATATGGTGGAATTTAAAATACAGATGGAGGGTGAGAATGTAAAATCAAATACTAGTGTCTTGTGTTTAAACAAAGGAGATTACAAGGGGATGAGAGAAGAACTAGCTAAGGTAGACTGGGAGCTAAGACTTTATGGTGGAACAGTTGAGGAACAGTGGAGAACCTTCCAAGCGATTTTTCACAGTGCTCAGCAAAGGTTTATACCAACAAAAAGGAAGGACGGAAAGAAAGAGGGAAAATCGACCGTGGATATCTAAGGAAATAAGGGAGAGTATCAAATTGAAGGAAAAATCATATAAAGTGGCAAAGATTGCTGGGAGATTAGAGGACTGGGAAATCTTTAGGGGGCAACAGAAAGCTACTAAAAAAGCTATAAAGAAGAGTAAGATAGAGTATGAGAGTAAACTTGCTCAGAATATAAAAACAGATAGTAAAAGTTTTTACAAATATATAAGACAAAAAAGAGTGGCTAAGGTAAATATTGGTCCTTTAGAGGATGAGAAGGGAGTTTTAATAATGGGAAATGAGGAAATGGCTGAGGAACTGAACAGGTTTTTTTGGGTCGGTCTTCACAGTGGGAAGACACAAATAACATGCCAGCGACTGATAGAAATGAGGCTATGACAGGTGAGGACCTTGAGAGGATTGTTATCACTAAGGAGGGAGTGATGGGCAAGCTAATGGGGCTAAAGGTAGACAAGTCTCCTGGCCCTGATGGAATGCATCCCAGAGTGCTAAAAGAGATGGCTAGGGAAATTGCAGATGCACTAGTGATAATTTACCGAAATTCACTAGACTCTGGGGTGGTCCCGGTGGATTGGAAATTAGCAAACGTGACGCCACTGTTTAAAAAAGGAGGTAGGCAGAAAGCAGGAAATTATAGGCCAGTGAGTTTAACTTCGGTAATAGGGAAGATGCTGGAATCTATCATCAAGGAAGAAATTGCGAGGCATCTGGATAGAAATTGTCCCATTGGGCAGACGCAGCATGGGTTCGTAAAAGGCAGGTCGTGCCTAACTAATTTAGTGGAATTTTTTGAGGACATTACCAGTGCAGTAGATAACGGGGAGCCGATGGATGTGGTATATCTGGATTTCCAGAAAGCCTTTGACAAGGTGCCACACAAAAGGTTGCTGCATAAGATAAAGATGCATGGCATTAAGGGTAAAGTAGTAGCATGGATAGAGGATTGGTTAATTAATAGAAAGCAAAGAGTTGGGATAAATGGGTGTTTCTCTGGTTGGCAATCAGTAGCTAGTGGTGTCCCTCAGGGATCCGTGTTGGGCCCACAATTGTTCACAATTTACATTGATGATTTGGAGTTGGGGACCAAGGGCAATGTGTCCAAGTTTGCAGATGACACTAAGATGAGTGGTAAAGCGAAAAGTGCAGAGGATACTGGAAGTCTGCAGAGGGATTTGGATAGGTTAAGTGAATGGGCTCGGGTCTGGCAGATGGAATACAATGTTGACAAATGTGAGGTTATCCATTTTGGTAGGAATAACAGCAAACGGGATTATTATTTAAATGATAAAATATTAAAGCATGCCGCTGTTCAGAGAGACTTGGGTGTGCTAGTGCATGAGTCACAGAAGGTTGGTTTACAAGTGCAACAGGTGATTAAGAAGGCAAATGGAATTTTGTCCTTCATTGCTAGAGGGATGGAGTTTAAGACTAGGGAGGTTATGTTGCAATTGTATAAGGTGTTAGTGCGGCCACACCTGGAGTATTGGGTTCAGTTTTGGTCTCCTTACTTGAGAAAGGACGTACTGGCGCTGGAGGGTGTGCAGAGGAGATTCACTCGGTTAATCCCAGAGCTGAAGAGGTTGGATTATGAGGAGAGGTTGAGTAGACTGGGACTGTACTCGTTGGAATTTAGAAGGATGAGGGGGGATCTTATAGAAACATTTAAAATTATGAAGGGAATAGATAGGATAAATGCGGGCAGGTTGTTTCCACTGGCGGGTGACAGCAGAACTAGGGGGCATAGCCTCAAAATAAGGGAAAGTAGATTTAGGACTGAGTTTAGGAGGAACTTCTTCACCCAAAGGGTTGTGAATCTATGGAATTCCTTGCCCAGTGAAGCAGTTGAGGCTCCTTCATTACATGTTTTTAAGGTAAAGATAGATAGTTTTTTTGAAGAATAAAGGGATTAAGGGTTATGGTGTTCGGGCCGGAAGTGGAGCTGAGTCCACAAAAGATCAGCCATGATCTCATTGAATGGCGGAGCAGGCTCGAGGGGCCAGATGGCCGACTCCTGCTCCTAGTTCTTACGTTCTTATGTTCTTATGTAACCCCAACAATCTATTTTAGATCCGCTGCCAATTCTTCAGCTGCCTTGGTCCCAAACTTTGGATTATTGTTGCGTACCCTGCCGACCTCTCCCTTCCATTCTGTCATTCTGACCTCTGAATCAGTTTTGCTGAGTTATCCTGATGGGATCTGATGTGAGTTTTGCCTACAAACCTGTCTGCAGTTTTTGCAGCCACAGGTTTAAAGGGTCAGGGAGCCGAGCATCCTGCAGGTGAGGCAGATGGTGAACAGCCCACACCAGACCCACAGCAATGTGGGAGACCCCAGACCCAGACCCACAGCAATGTGGGAGACCCCAGACCCAGACCCACAGCAATGTGGGAGACCCCAGACCCACAGCAATGTGAGAGACCCCAGACCCCAGACCCCAGACCCACAGCAATGTGGGAGACCCCAGACCCCAGACCCACAGCAATGTGGGAGACCCCAGACCCACAGCAATGTGGGAGACCCCAGACCCCAGACCCACAGCAATGTGGGAGACCCCAGACCCAGACCCACAGCAATGTGGGAGACCCCAGACCCAGACCCACAGCAATGTGGGAGACCCCAGACCCACAGCAATGTGGGAGACCCCAGACCCCAGACCCACAGCAATGTGGGAGACCCCAGACCCCAGACCCACAGCAATGTGGGAGACCCCAGACCCACAGCAATGTGGGAGACCCCAGACCCCAGACCCACAGCAATGTGGGAGACCCCAGACCCCAGACCCCAGACCCACAGCAATGTGGGAGACCCCAGACCCCAGACCCCAGACCCACAGCAATGTGGGAGACCCCAGACCCCAGACCCCAGACCCACAGCAATGTGGGAGACCCCAGACCCCAGACCCACAGCAATGTGGGAGACCCCAGACCCCAGACCCACAGCAATGTGGGAGACCCCAGACCCCAGACCCACAGCAATGTGGGAGACCCCAGACCCCAGACCCACAGCAATGTGGGAGACCCCAGACCCCAGACCCACAGCAATGTGGGAGACCCCAGACCCACAGCGATGTGGGAGACCCCAGACCCCAGACCCACGGCAATGTGGGAGACCCCAGACCCCAGACCCACAGCAATGTGGGAGACCCCAGACCCCAGACCCACAGCAATGTGGGAGACCCCAGACCCACAGCAATGTGGGAGACCCCAGACCCACAGCAATGTGGGAGACCCCAGACCCACAGCAATGTGGGAGACCCCAGACCCCAGACCCACAGCAATGTGGGAGACCCCAGACCCCAGACCCACAGCAATGTGGGAGACCCCAGACCCCAGACCCACAGCAATGTGGGAGACCCCAGACCCCAGACCCACAGCAATGTGGGAGACCCCAGACCCCAGACCCACAGCAATGTGGGAGACCCCAGACCCACAGCGATGTGGGAGACCCCAGACCCCAGACCCACAGCAATGTGGGAGACCCCAGACCCACAGCAATGTGGGAGACCCCAGACCCACAGCGATGTGGGAGACCCCAGACCCCAGACCCACAGCAATGTGGGAGACCCCAGACCCCAGACCCACAGCAATGTGGGAGACCCCAGACCCACAGCGATGTGGGAGACCCCAGACCCCAGACCCACAGCAATGTGGGAGACCCCAGACCCACAGCGATGTGGGAGACCCCAGACCCCAGACCCACAGCAATGTGGGAGACCCCAGACCCAGACCCCAGACCCACAGCAATGTGGGAGACCCCAGACCCCAGACCCACAGCAATGTGGGAGACCCCAGACCCACAGCGATGTGGGAGACCCCAGACCCCAGACCCACAGCAATGTGGGAGACCCCAGACCCCAGACCCACAGCAATGTGGGAGACCCCAGACCCACAGCGATGTGGGAGACCCCAGACCCCAGACCCACAGCAATGTGGGAGACCCCAGACCCCAGACCCACAGCAATGTGGGAGACCCCAGACCCACAGCAATGTGGGAGACCCCAGACCCCAGACCCACAGCAATGTGGGAGACCCCAGACCCACAGCAATGTGGGAGACCCCAGACCCCAGACCCACAGCAATGTGGGAGGCCCCAGACCCCAGACCCACAGCAATGTGGGAGACCCCAGACCCCAGACCCACAGCAATGTGGTCGACTCTGAAATGCTCTCAAGGATGGGCAATAAATGCCGGCCCTGCGACGCCCACATCCCGTGGATGAATGAAAAGAAAGGAGGATGCAGCAGATGAATGTGTGTCTGGAGAGAGAGCAGGAGAGAGGGTGAAGGAGAGAGGGGGCAGGAGAGAGGGTGCAGGAGAGAGGGGGCAGGAGAGAGGGGGCAGGAGAAGAGGGGGCAGGAGAGAGGGGGCAGGAGAGAGGGGGAAGGAGAGAGGGTGCAGGAGAGAGGAGGAAGGAGAGAGGGGGAAGGAGAAAGGGGGAAGGAGAGAGGGTGCAGGAGAGAGGGGGAAGGAGAGAGGGTGAAGGAGAGAGGGTGCAGGAGAGAGGGGGAAGGAGAGAGGGTGAAGGAGAGAGGGTGCAGGAGAGAGGGGGAAGGAGAGAGGGTGAAGGAGAGAGGGGGAAGGAGAGAGGGTGAAGGAGAGAGGGTGCAGGAGAGAGGGGGAAGGAGAGAGGGTGCAGGAGAGAGGGTGCAGGAGAGAGGGTGCAGGAGAGAGGATGCAGGAGAGAGGATGCAGGAGAGAGGGTGAAGGAGAGAGGGTGAAGGAGAGAGGGTGAAGGAGAGAGGGTGAAGGAGAGAGGGTGAAGGAGAGAGGGTGAAGGAGAGAGGGGGCAGGAGGGAGGGTGTAGGGGAGAGGGTACAGGAGAGAGGGTGCAGGAGAGAGGGTGCACGAGAGAGGGAAGATTTGCCTGGTATGGAGGGCATTAGCTACGAGGAGCGGTTGAATAAACTCGGTTTGTTCTCACTGGAACGACGGAGGTTGAGGGACAACCTGATAGAGGTCGACAACATTCTGAGGGGCATAGACAGAGTGGATAGTCATTGACATTTCCCAGGGTAGAGGGGTCAATTACTATGGGGCATAGGTTTAAGGTGCGAGGGGCAAGGTTTAGAGGAGATGTACGAGGCATGTTTTGTACACAGAGGGTAGTGGGTGCCTGGAACTCGCTGCCGGAGGAGGTGGTGGAAGCAGGGACGATAGTGACATTTAAGGGGCATCTTGACAAATACATGAATAGGATGGGAATAGAGGGATACGGACCCCGGAAGTGTAGAAGATTTTAGTTTAGACGGGCAGCATGGTCGGCACAGTATTAGAGGGCCGAAGGGCCTGTTCCTGTGCTGTATTGTTCTTTGTGTCGCTGAGTGCCAGCTGAGAAATGTTCTGATTTGTGGCCCTCGGACTCTATGATGCAGGAAAGCAGGTTTGTGCTTTGAGGTGACAGTGAGAATGAATTCTTTGTTTGTTTTTAGATCTCGGATATCCAGGTCAGTGGCCAATCCGATGATATGACAGCTAAAGAGAAGCTGCTGCTGTGGTCTCAGAGAATGGTGGAGGGATATCCGGAACTGCGATGTGACAACTTCACCAGTAGCTGGAGAGATGGCCGACTCTTCAATGCAGTCATCCACAGACACAGGTAATGGCTGAAGGGGAGGAAGAGCTGTGCTCTGTACACATGCACATGCATGTGTGTAGACACTGACACACACCTACATACACACGCAAAGATACTGACACCTACTGTCACTCCCCCCTGGGCTAGTGCAACATCAATTTCAGCCCCACTTCACCCACAGTCACAGCACAATTCAAATTAACAAATAATACTTCGAAAACACCCAAAGCCTTTGGCTGCCCAATAATTTCAGTCATCAGGTTTGTAAATTTAAACACAATTACTTTTTATTAATATCAATAACTATAATTAAATGTGCAACAAATACAACTGGTTAACTAATACCTAATTCCTAATCTCCCCCTACTCTTTAACTTGCCCCCACCCTCTACACACACACAGGGGCAACAAACATTGGCTGAAAGAATAAAGAAAAAAAGCAGGACAGACAAACACAGAAGGGGAAAGAGGGGTGAAAACATTGATGAAAATAAAAGAATGAAAGATGTTGTTTCTGATGGCTGTCTTCTCGCGAACCTTTCTTCAGTCCAGGTTTACAGCTCCAGGTTTCTGCTTTCTGTCTGTAATGGTTTTCATTGTCGATTCCTCCAGGTTCTCTGTCAGATCAGAAATACAGCAGCTTCTTTTCCGAGCATCCAGGACCCCACTATCTTCTCTTTAGCTCTCTGAAAATCATCCAACTTGGGGAGGACCCAATCACCACCTATTGCCAGGCAGAATTTGGCCTTTGGCCAATTCATTGGCCATCAGCCAACCAATTGAAACAAGTACAATTCTGGTTGCCACACGACCAGAAGGATGTGGAGGCTTTAGAAAAAAAAAAATGAAAATCGCTTATTGTCACGAGTAGACTTTAACGAAGTTACTGTGAAAAGCCCGTAGTCGCCACATTCCGGCGTCTGTCCGGGGAGGCTGGTATGGGAATTGAACCGTGCTGCTGGCCTGCTTGGTCTGTTTTAAAAGCCAGCGATTTAGCCGAGTGAGCTAAACCAGAGGGTGCAGAAGAGATTTACCAGGATGTTGCCTGGTATGGAGGGCATTAGCTATGAGGAGAGGTTGAATAAACTTGGTTTGTTCTCACTGGAACGACGGAGGTTGAGGGGCGACCTGATCGAGGTCTACAAAATTATGAGGGGCATAGACAGAGTGGATAGTGAGATGCAGGAGAGTGAAGTACTCGGGGATATAGGTTTAAAATGCGTGGGGAAAAGCTTTTTACACAGAGGGTGGGAAATATATGGAACGTGCTGCCTGGGGAGGGGGTGGAAGCCGGTACGATAGCGGCATTTAAGGGGCATCGAGACAAATAGGTGAATAGGGTGGGAATGGAAGGATATGGGTTACATACCCTCGTACTTGACTCTCCTGTCCTAAGAAGGAGTATCTGACTATCCACTCTGCCCTTGCCACTCATAATCTTGTCAACGTTTATCAGTATGGTGACTAGAATTGTGCACAATATTCCAAATGAGGTCTAACAAAGGTCCAGTACAGCTGCAACATGACTTGCCAATTTTCATACTCAATGCCCCGACCGATGAAGGCCAGCATGCCATATGCCTTCTTGACCACGTGTTGCCATTTTCAGTGACCTGTGGACATGCCCAGATCTCTCTGCCTGTCAGGACTCGCAAGTTCTACCATTTACTGTGTAATTCCTACATACATTGGACCTTCCAAAGTGCATTACCTCACACTTGTCCGGATTAAACTCCATCTGCCATTTCTCCGCCCTAGGCTCCAACCAGTTTATATCCGGCTGTATCCTCTGACAATACTTTCACTATCCGCAACTCCACCAACTTTTGTCGCCTGCGAACTTACTAATCAGACCAGCTACATTTTCTTCCAAATCATTTATATACACCACGAACAGCAAAGGTCCCAGAACTGATCCCTGTGGAACGCCGCTAGTACTTTGTTACCCGGGGAGTTACTCTCTGACCCGGGGAGTTACTCTGCAACCCGGGGAGTTACTCTCTGACCCGGGGAGTTACTCTCTGACCCAGGGAGTTACTCTGCAACCCGGGGAGGTACTCTGCAACCCGGGGAGTTACTCTCTGACCCGGGGAGTTACTCTCTGACCCGGGGAGTTACTCTCTGACCCGGGGAGTTACTCTCTGACCCAGGGAGTTACTCTGCAACCCGGGGAGTTACTCTGCAACCCGGGGAGTTACTCTCTGACCCGGGGAGTTACTCTCTGACCCGGGGAGTTACTCTCTGACCCGGGGAGTTACTCTCTGACCCGGGGAGTTACTCTCTGACCCGGGGAGTTACTCTCTGACCCGGGGAGATACTCTGTCACCCGGGGAGTTACTCTCTGACCCGGGGAGTTACTCTCTGACCCGGGGAGTTACTCTCTGACCCGGAGAGTTACTCTCTGACCCGGGGAGTTACTCTCTGACCCGGAGAGTTACTCTCTGACCCGGGGAGTTACTCTCTGACCCGGGGAGTTACTCTGCCACCCGGGGAGTTACTCTGTCACCCGGGGAGTTACTCTCTGACCCGGGGAGTTAATCTCTGACCCGGGGAGTTACTCTCTGACCCGGGGAGTTACTCTCTGACCCGGGGAGTTACTCTCTGACCCAGGGGAGTTACTCTCTGACCCGGGGAGTTACTCTGTCGCCCGATGAGTTACTCTCTGACCCGGGGAGTTACTCTCTGACCCGGGGAGTTACTCTGTCATCCGGGGAGTTACTCTCTGACCCGGGGAGTTACTCTGCCACCCGGGGAGTTACTCTCTGAGCCGGGGAGTTACTCTCTGAGCCGGGGAGTTACTCTCTGAGCCGGGGAGTTACTCTCTGACCCGGGGAGTTACTCTCTGACCCGGGGAGTTACTCTCTGACCCGGGGAGTTACTCTCTGACCCGGACAGTTACTCTCTGACCCGGGGAGTTACTCTCTGACCCAGAGAGTTACTCTCTGACCCGGGGAGTTACTCTCTGACCCGGGGAGTTACTCTGCAACCCGGGGAGTTACTCTCTGACCCGGGGAGTTACTCTCTGACCCAGGGAGTTACTCTGCAACCCGGGGAGTTACTCTGCAACCCGGGGAGTTACTCTCTGACCCGGGGAGTTACTCTCTGACCCGGGGAGTTACTCTCTGACCCGGGGAGTTACTCTCTGACCCAGGGAGTTACTCTGCAACCCGGGGAGTTACTCTGCAACCCGGGGAGTTACTCTCTGACCCGGGGAGTTACTCTCTGACCCGGGGAGTTACTCTCTGACCCGGGGAGTTACTCTCTGACCCGGGGAGTTACTCTCTGACCCGGGGAGTTACTCTCTGACCCGGGGAGATACTCTGTCACCCGGGGAGTTACTCTCTGACCCGGGGAGTTACTCTCTGACCCGGGGAGTTACTCTCTGACCCGGGGAGTTACTCTCTGACCCGGAGAGTTACTCTCTGACCCGGGGAGTTACTCTCTGACCCGGAGAGTTACTCTCTGACCCGGGGAGTTACTCTCTGACCCGGGGAGTTACTCTGCGACCCGGGGAGTTACTCTGTCACCCGGGGAGTTACTCTCTGACCCGGGGAGTTAATCTCTGACCCGGGGAGTTACTCTCTGACCCGGGGAGTTACTCTCTGACCCGGGGAGTTACTCTCTGACCCAGGGGAGTTACTCTCTGACCCGGGGAGTTACTCTGTCGCCCGATGAGTTACTCTCTGACCCGGGGAGTTACTCTCTGACCCGGGGAGTTACTCTGTCATCCGGGGAGTTACTCTCTGACCCGGGGAGTTACTCTGCCACCCGGGGAGTTACTCTGCCACCCGGGGAGTTACTCTCTGAGCCGGGGAGTTACTCTCTGAGCCGGGGAGTTACTCTCTGAGCCGGGGAGTTACTCTCTGACCCGGGGAGTTACTCTCTGACCCGGGGAGTTACTCTCTGACCCGGACAGTTACTCTCTGACCCGGGGAGTTACTCTCTGACCCAGAGAGTTACTCTCTGACCCGGGGAGTTACTCTCTGACCCGGGGAGTTACTCTCTGACCCGGGGAGTTACTCTCTGACCCGGGGAGTTACTCTCTGACCCGGGGAGTTACTCTCTGACCCGGGGAGTTACTCTGCCACCCGGGGAGTTACTCTGTCACCCGGGGAGTTACTCTCTGACCCGGGGAGTTACTCTCTGACCCGGGGAGTTACTCTCTGACCCGGGGAGTTACTCTGTGACCCGGGGAGTTACTCGGTGGCCCGGGGAGTTACTCTCTGACCCGGGGAGTTACTCTGTCGCCCGGGGAGTTACTCTCTGACCCGGGGAGTTACTCTCTGACCCGGGGGGTTACTCTCTGACCCGGGGAGTTACTCTCTGACCCGGGGAGTTACTCTCTGACCCGGGGGGTTACTCTCTGACCCGGGGAGTGACCCGGGGAGTTACTCTCTGACCCGGGGGGTTACTGTCTGACCCGGGGAGTTACTCTCTGACCCAGGGGGTTACTCTCTGACCCGGGGAGTTACTCTCTGACACGGGGAGTTACTCTCTGACCCGGGGAGTTACTCTGTCACCCGGGGAGTTACTCTGTCACCCGGGGAGTTACTCTGTCACCCGGGGAGTTACTCTGTTACCCGGGGAGTTACTCTCTGACCCGGGGAGTTACTCTCTGACCCGGGGGGTTACTCTCTGACCCGGGGGGTTACTCTCTGACCCGGGGAGTTAGTCTCTGACCCGGGGAGTTAGTCTCTGACCCGGGGAGTTACTCTCTGACCCAGGGAGTTACTCTGCAACCCGGGGAGTTACTCTGCAACCCGGGGAGTTACTCTCTGACCCGGGGAGTTACTCTCTGACCCGGGGAGTTACTCTCTGACCCGGGGAGTTACTCTCTGACCCGGGGAGTTACTCTCTGACCCGGGGAGATACTCTGTCACCCGGGGAGTAACTCTCTGACCCGGGGAGTTACTCTCTGACCCGGGGAGTTACTCTCTGACCCGGGGAGTTACTCTCTGACCTGGGGAGTTACTCTCTGACCCGGGGAGTTACTCTCTGACCCGGGGAGTTACTCTCTGACCCGGGGAGTTACTCTCTGACCCGGGGAGTTGCTCTCTGACCCGGGGAGTTACTCTCTGACCCGGGGAGTTACTCTCTGACCCGGGGAGTTACTCTCTGACCCGGAGAGTTACTCTCTGACTTGGGGAGTTACTCTCTGACCCGGAGAGTTACTCTCTGACCCGGGGAGTTACTCTCTGACCCGGGGAGTTACTCTGCCACCCGGGGAGTTACTCTGTCACCCGGGGAGTTACTCTCTGACCCGGGGAGTTAATCTCTGACCCGGGGAGTTACTCTCTGACCCGGGGAGTTACTCTCTGACCCGGGGAGTTACTCTCTGACCCAGGGGAGTTACTCTCTGACCCGGGGAGTTACTCTGTCGCCCGATGAGTTACTCTCTGACCCGGGGAGTTACTCTCTGACCCGGGGAGTTACTCTGTCATCCGGGGAGTTACTCTCTGACCCGGGGAGTTACTCTGCCACCCGGGGAGTTACTCTGCCACCCGGGGAGTTACTCTCTGACCCGGGGAGTTACTCTGCCACCCGGGGAGTTACTCTGTCACCCGGGGAGTTACTCTCTGACCCGGGGAGTTAATCTCTGACCCGGGGAGTTACTCTCTGACCCGGGGAGTTACTCTCTGACCCGGGGAGTTACTCTCTGACCCAGGGGAGTTACTCTCTGACCCGGGGAGTTACTCTGTCGCCCGATGAGTTACTCTCTGACCCGGGGAGTTACTCTCTGACCCGGGGAGTTACTCTGTCATCCGGGGAGTTACTCTCTGACCCGGGGAGTTACTCTGCCACCCGGGGAGTTACTCTGCCACCCGGGGAGTTACTCTCTGAGCCGGGGAGTTACTCTCTGAGCCGGGGAGTTACTCTCTGACCCGGGGAGTTACTCTCTGACCCGGGGAGTTACTCTCTGACCCGGGGAGTTACTCTCTGACCCGGACAGTTACTCTCTGACCCGGGGAGTTACTCTCTGACCCGGGGAGTTACTCTCTGACCCGGGGAGTTACTCTCTGACCCGGGGAGTTACTCTCTGACCCGGGGAGTTACTCTCTGACCCGGGGAGTTACTCTCTGACCCGGGGAGTTACTCTCTGACCCGGGGAGTTACTCTGCCACCCGGGGAGTTACTCTGTCACCCGGGGAGTTACTCTCTGACCCGGGGAGTTACTCTCTGACCCGGGGAGTTACTCTCTGACCCGGGGAGTTACTCTGTGACCCGGGGAGTTACTCGGTGGCCCGGGGAGTTACTCTCTGACCCGGGGAGTTACTCTGTCGCCCGGGGAGTTACTCTCTGACCCGGGGAGTTACTCTCTGACCCGGGGGGTTACTCTCTGACCCGGGGAGTTACTCTCTGACCCGGGGAGTTACTCTCTGACCCGGGGGGTTACTCTCTGACCCGGGGAGTGACCCGGGGAGTTACTCTCTGACCCGGGGGGTTACTGTCTGACCCGGGGAGTTACTCTCTGACCCGGGGGGTTACTGTCTGACCCGGGGAGTTACTCTCTGACACGGGGAGTTACTCTCTGACCCGGGGAGTTACTCTGTCACCCGGGGAGTTACTCTGTCACCCGGGGAGTTACTCTGTTACCCGGGGAGTTACTCTCTGACCCGGGGAGTTACTCTCTGACCCGGGGGGTTACTCTCTGACCCGGGGGGTTACTCTCTGACCCGGGGAGTTAGTCTCTGACCCGGGGAGTTAGTCTCTGACCCGGGGAGTTAGTCTCTGACCCGGGGAGTTACTCTCTGAACCGGGGAGTTACTCTATGACCCGGGGAGTTACTCTCTGACCCGGCGAGTTACTCTGTGGCCCGGGAGTTACTCTCTGACCCGGGGAGTTACTCTCTGACCCGGGGAGTTACTCTCTGACCCAGGGAGTTACTCTCTGACCCGGGGAGTTACCCCCTGACCCGGGGAGTTACTCTCTGACACGGGGAGTTACTCTCTGACCCGGGGAGTTACTCTGTTGCCCGGGGAGTTACTCTCTGACCCGGGGAGTTACTCTGTCACCCGGGGAGTTACTCTCTGACCCGGGGAGTTACTCTGCCACCCGGGGAGTTACTCTGCCACCCGGGGAGTTACTCTCTGACCCGGGGAGTTACTCTCTGACCCGGGGAGTTACTCTCTGACCCGGGGAGTTACTCTCTGACCCGGGGAGTTACACTGTCGCCCGGGGAGTTACTCTCTGACCCGGGGAGTTACTTTCTGACCCGGGGAGTTACTCTCTGACCCGGGGAGTTACTCTCTGACCCGGGGAGTTACTCTCTGATCCGGGGAGTTACTCTCTGATCCGGGGAGTTACTCTCTGACCCGGGGAGTTACTCTCTGACCCGGGGAGTTACTCTGTGGCCCGGGGAGTTACTCTGTCGCCCGGGGAGTTACTCTGTCACCCGGGGAGTTACTCTCTGACCCGGGGAGTTACTCTCTGACCCGGGGAGTTACACCTTGACCCGGGGAGTTACTCTCTGACCCGGGGAGTTACTCTCTGACCCGGGGAGTTACTCTCTGACCCGGGGAGTTACTCTCTGACCCGGGGAGTTACTCTCTGACCCGGGGAGTTACTCTCTGACCCGGGGAGTTACTCTCTGTCACCCGGGGAGTTACTCTCTGACCCGGGGAGTTACTCTCTGACCCGGGGAGTTACTCTCTGACCCGAGGAGTTACTCTCTGACCCGGGGAGTTACTCTCTGACCCGGGGAGTTACTCTGTGACCCGGGGAGTTACTCTCTGACCCGGGGAGTTACTCTCTGACCCGAGGAGTTACTCTCTGACCCGGGGAGTTACTCTGTCACCCGGGGAGTTACTCTCTGACCCCGGGAGTTACTCTCTGACCCGGGGAGTTACTCTCTGACCCGGGGAATTACTCTCTGACCCGGGGAGTTACTCTCTGACCCGGGGAGTTACTCTGTCGCCCGGGGAGTTACTCTGTGGCCCGGGGAGTTACTCTGTCGCCCGGGGAGTTACTCTCTGACCCGGGGAGTTACTCTCTGACCCGGGGAGTTACTCTCTGACCCGGGGAGTTACTCTCTGACCCGGGGAGTTACTCTCTGACCCGGGGAGTTACTCTCTGACCCGGGGAGTTACTCTCTGACCCGGGGAGTTACTCTCTGACCCGGGGAGTTACTCTCTGACCCGGGGAGTTACTCTCTGACCCGGGGAGTTACTCTGTGGCCCGGGGAGTTACTCTCTGACCCGGGGAGATACTCTGTCACCCGGGGAGTTACTCTCTGACCCGGGGAGTTACTCTCTGACCCGGGGAGTTACTCTCTGACCCGTGGAGTTACTCTGTCGCCCGGGGAGTTACTCTGTCACCCGGGGAGTTACTCTGTCACCCGGGGAGTTACTCTGTCGCCCGGGGAGTTACTCTCTGACCCGGGGAGTTACTCTCTGACCCGGGGAGTTACTCTCTGACCCGGGGAGTTACTCTGTCACCCGGGGAGTTACTCTGTCACCCGGGGAGTTACTCTGTCACCCGGGGAGTTACTCTCTGACCCGGGGAGTTACTCTCTGACCCGGGGAGTTACTCTCTGACCCGGGGAGTTACTCTCTGACCCGGGGAGTTACTCTCTGACCCGGGGAGTTACTCTCTGACCCGGGGAGTTACTCTCTGACCCGGGGAGTTACTCTCTGACCCGGGGAGTTACTCTCTGACCCGGGGAGTTACTCTCTGACCCAGGGAGTTACTCTGCAACCCGGGGAGTTACTCTGCAACCCGGGGAGTTACTCTCTGACCCGGGGAGTTACTCTCTGACCCGGGGAGTTACTCTCTGACCCGGGGAGTTACTCTCTGACCCAGGGAGTTACTCTGCAACCCGGGGAGTTACTCTCTGACCCGGGGAGTTACTCTCTGACCCGGGGAGTTACTCTCTGACCCGGGGAGTTACTCTCTGACCCGGGGAGTTACTCTCTGACCCGGGGAGATACTCTGTCACCCGGGGAGTTACTCTCTGACCCGGGGAGTTACTCTCTGACCCGGGGAGTTACTCTCTGACCCGGGGAGTTACTCTCTGACCCGGGGAGTTACTCTCTGACCCGGGGAGTTACTCTCTGACCCGGGGAGTTACTCTCTGACCCGGGGAGTTACTCTCTGACCCGGGGAGTTGCTCTCTGACCCGGGGAGTTACTCTCTGACCCGGGGAGTTACTCTCTGACCCGGGGAGTTACTCTCTGACCCGGGGAGTTACTCTCTGACCCGGAGAGTTACTCTCTGACCCGGGGAGTTACTCTCTGACCCGGAGAGTTACTCTCTGACCCGGGGAGTTACTCTGCCACCCGGGGAGTTACTCTGCCACCCGGGGAGTTACTCTGTCACCCGGGGAGTTACTCTCTGACCCGGGGAGTTAATCTCTGACCCGGGGAGTTACTCTCTGACCCGGGGAGTTACTCTCTGACCCGGGGAGTTACTCTCTGACCCAGGGGAGTTACTCTCTGACCCGGGGAGTTACTCTGTCGCCCGATGAGTTACTCTCTGACCCGGGGAGTTACTCTCTGACCCGGGGAGTTACTCTGTCATCCGGGGAGTTACTCTCTGACCCGGGGAGTTACTCTGCCACCCGGGGAGTTACTCTGCCACCCGGGGAGTTACTCTCTGAGCCGGGGAGTTACTCTCTGAGCCGGGGAGTTACTCTCTGAGCCGGGGAGTTACTCTCTGACCCGGGGAGTTACTCTCTGACCCGGGGAGTTACTCTCTGATCCGGGGAGTTACTCTCTGATCCGGGGAGTTACTCTCTGACCCGGGGAGTTACTCTCTGACCCGGGGAGTTACTCTGTGGCCCGGGGAGTTACTCTGTCGCCCGGGGAGTTACTCTGTCACCCGGGGAGTTACTCTCTGACCCGGGGAGTTACTCTCTGACCCGGGGAGTTACACCTTGACCCGGGGAGTTACTCTCTGACCCGGGGAGTTACTCTCTGACCCGGGGAGTTACTCTCTGACCCGGGGAGTTACTCTCTGACCCGGGGAGTTACTCTCTGACCCGGGGAGTTACTCTCTGACCCGGGGAGTTACTCTCTGTCACCCGGGGAGTTACTCTCTGACCCGGGGAGTTACTCTCTGACCCGGGGAGTTACTCTCTGACCCGGGGAGTTACTCTCTGACCCGAGGAGTTACTCTCTGACCCGGGGAGTTACTCTCTGACCCGGGGAGTTACTCTGTGACCCGGGGAGTTACTCTCTGGCCCGGGGAGTTACTCTCTGACCCGAGGAGTTACTCTCTGACCCGGGGAGTTACTCTGTCACCCGGGGAGTTACTCTCTGACCCCGGGAGTTACTCTCTGACCCGGGGAGTTACTCTCTGACCCGGGGAGTTACTCTCTGACCCGGGGAGTTACTCTCTGACCCGGGGAGTTACTCTCTGACCCGGGGAGTTACTCTCTGACCCGGGGAGTTACTCTCTGACCCGGGGAGTTACTCTCTGACCCGGGGAATTACTCTCTGACCCGGGGAGTTACTCTCTGACCCGGGGAGTTACTCTGTCGCCCGGGGAGTTTCTCTGTCGCCCGGGGAGTTACTCTCTGACCCGGGGAGTTACTCTCTGACCCGGGGAGTTACTCTCTGACCCGGGGAGTTACTCTCTGACCCGGGGAGTTACTCTCTGACCCGGGGAGTTACTCTCTGACCCGGGGAGTTACTCTCTGACCCGGGGAGTTACTCTCTGACCCGGGGAGTTACTCTGTGGCCCGGGGAGTTACTCTCTGACCCGGGGAGATACTCTGTCACCCGGGGAGTTACTCTCTGACCCGGGGAGTTACTCTCTGACCCGGGGAGTTACTCTCTGACCCGTGGAGTTACTCTGTCGCCCGGGGAGTTACTCTGTCACCCGGGGAGTTACTCTGTCACCCGGGGAGTTACTCTGTCGCCCGGGGAGTTACTCTCTGACCCGGGGAGTTACTCTCTGACCCGGGGAGTTACTCTCTGACCCGGGGAGTTACTCTCTGACCCGGGGAGTTACTCTCTGACCCGGGGAGTTACTCTCTGACCCGGGGAGTTACTCTCTGACCCGGGGAGTTACTCTCTGACCCGGGGAGTTACTCTCTGACCCGGGGAGTTACTCTCTGACCCGGGGAGTTACTCTCTGTCACCCGGGGAGTTACTCTCTGACCCGCGGAGTTACTCTCTGACCCGGGGAGTTACTCTCTGACCCGGGGAGTTACTCTCTGACCCGGGGTGTTACTCTCTGACCCGGGGAGTTACTCTCTGACCCGGGGAGTTACTCTCTGACCCGAGGAGTTACTCTCTGACCCGGGGAGTTACTCTCTGACCCGGGGAGTTACTCTGTGACCCGGGGAGTTACTCTCTGACCCGGGGAGTTACTCTCTGACCCGAGGAGTTACTCTCTGACCCGGGGAGTTACTCTGTCACCCGGGGAGTTACTCTCTGACCCCGGGAGTTACTCTCTGACCCGGGGAGTTACTCTCTGACCCGGGGAGTTACTCTCTGACCCGGGGAGTTACTCTCTGACCCGGGGAGCTACTCTCTGACCCGGGGAGTTACTCTCTGACCCGGGGAGTTACTCTCTGACCCGGGGAGTTACTCTCTGACCCGGGGAGTTACTCTCTGACCCGGGGAGTTACTCTCTGACCCGGGGAGTTACTCTCTGACCCGGGGAGTTACTCTCTGACCCGGGGAGTTACTCTGTCGCCCGGGGAGTTACTCTGTCGCCCGGGGAGTTACTCTCTGACCCGGGGAGTTACTCTCTGACCCGGGGAGTTACTCTCTGACCCGGGGAGTTACTCTCTGACCCGGGGAGTTACTCTCTGACCCGGGGAGTTACTCTCTGACCCGGGGAGTTACTCTCTGACCCGGGGAGTTACTCTCTGACCCGGGGAGTTACTCTCTGACCCGGGGAGTTACTCTGTGGCCCGGGGAGTTACTCTCTGACCCGGGGAGATACTCTGTCACCCGGGGAGTTACTCTCTGACCCGGGGAGTTACTCTCTGACCCGGGGAGTTACTCTCTGACCCGTGGAGTTACTCTGTCGCCCGGGGAGTTACTCTGTCACCCGGGGAGTTACTCTGTCGCCCGGGGAGTTACTCTGTCGCCCGGGGAGTTACTCTGTCGCCCGGGGAGTTACTCTCTGACCCGGGGAGTTACTCTCTGACCCGGGGAGTTACTCTCTGACCCGGGGAGTTACTCTCTGACCCGGGGAGTTACTCTCTGACCCGGGGAGTTACTCTCTGACCCGGGGAGTTACTCTCTGACCCGGGGAGTTACTCTCTGTCACCCGGGGAGTTACTCTCTGACCCGCGGAGTTACTCTCTGACCCGGGGAGTTACTCTCTGACCCGGGGAGTTACACTCTGACCCGGGGAGTTACTCTCTGACCCGGGGAGTTACTCTCTGACCCGGGGAGTTACTCTCTGACCCGGGGAGTTACTCTGTTGCCCGGGGAGTTACTCTGTGGCCCGGGGAGTTACTCTCTGACCCGGGGAGTTACTCTGTCACCCGGGGAGTTACTCTGTCACCCGGGGAGTTACTCTGTCACCCGGGGAGTTACTCTGTCTCCCGGGGAGTTACTCTCTGACCCGGGGAGTTACTCTGTCGCCCGGGGAGTTACTCTGTCGCCCGGGGAGTTACTCTCTGACCCGAGGAGTTACTCTCTGACCCGGGGAGTTACTCTGTGACCCGGGGAGTTACTCTCTGACCCGGGGAGTTACTCTCTGACCCGAGGAGTTACTCTCTGACCCGGGGAGTTACTCTCTGACCCGGGGAGTTACTCTGTCACCCGGGGAGTTACTCTCTGACCCGGGGAGTTACTCTCTGACCCGGTGAGTTACTCTCTGACCCGGGGAGTTACTCTCTGACCCGGGGAGTTCCTCTCTGACCCGGGGAGTTACTCTCTGACCCGGGGAGTGATCCGGGGAGTTACTCTCTGACCCGGGGAGTTACTCTCAGACCCGGGGAGTTACTCTCTGACCCGGGGAGTTACTCTCTGACCCGGGGAGTTACTCTCTGACCCGGGGAGTTACTCTCTGACCCGGGGAGTTACTCTCTGACCCGGGGAGTTACTCTCTGACCCGGGGAGTTACTCTCTGACCCGGGGAGTTACTCTCTGACCCGGGGAGTTACTCTGTGGCCCGGGGAGTTACTCGGTCACCCGGGGAGTTACTCTCTGACCCGGGGAGTTACTCTGTGGCCCGGCGAGTTACTCTCTGACCCGGGGAGTTACTCTCTGACCCGGCAAGTTACTCTCTGACCCGGGGAGTTACTCTCTGACCCGGGGAGTTACTCTCTGACCCGGGGAGTTACTCTGTGACCCGGGGAGTTACTCTCTGACCCGGGGAGTTACTCTGTGACCCGGGGAGTTACTCTCTGACCCGGGGAGTTACTCTCTGACCCGGCGAGTTACTCTCTGACCCGGGGAGTTACTCTCTGACCCGGGGAGTTACTCTGTCACCCGGGGAGTTACTCTCTGACCCGGGGAGTTACTCTGTCACCCGGGGAGTTACTCTCTGACCCGGGGAGTTACTCTCTGACCCGGGGAGTTACTCTGTCACCCGTGCAGTTACTCTGTGGCCCGGGGAGTTACTCTGTGGCCCGGGGAGTTACTCTGTCACCCGGGGAGTTACTCTCTGACCCGGGGAGTTACTCTCTGACCCGGGGAGTTACTCTCTGACCCGGGGAGTTACTCTGTGGCCCGGGGAGTTACTCTGTGGCCCGGGGAGTTACTCTCTGACCCGGGGAATTACTCTCTGACCCGGGGAGTTACTCTCTGACCCGTGGAGTTACTCTGTCACCTGGGGAGTTACTCTGTAGCCCGGGGAGTTACTCTCTGACCCGGGGAGTTACTCTCTGACCCGGGGAGTTACTCTCTGACCCGGGGAGTTACTCTCTGACCCGGGGAGTTACTCTCTGACCCGGGGAGTTACTCTGTCGCCCGGGGAGTTACTCTGTCACCCGGGGAGTTACTCTCTGACCCGGGGAGTTACTCTCTGACCCGGGGAGTTACTCTCTGACCCGGGGAGTTACTCTCTGACCCGGGGAGTTACTCTCTGACCCGGGGAGTTACTCTCTGACCCGGGGAGTTACTCTCTGACCCGGGGAGTTACTCTCTGTCACCCGGGGAGTTACTCTCTGACCCGGGGAGTTACTCTCTGACCCGGGGAGTTACTCTCTGACCCGGGGAGTTACTCTCTGACCCGGGGAGTTACTCTCTGACCCGGGGAGTTACTCTCTGACCTGGGAGTTACTCTCTGACCCGGGGAGTTACTCTCTGACCCGGGGAGTTACTCTCTGACCCGGGGAGTTACTCTGTGGCCCGGGGAGTTACTCTCTGACCCGGGGAGTTACTCTGTCACCCGGGGAGTTACTCTGTCTCCCGGGGAGTTACTCTGTCTCCCGGGGAGTTACTCTCTGTCGCCCGGGGAGTTACTCTGTCGCCCGGGGAGTTACTCTCTGACCCGCGGAGTTACTCTGTGACCCGGGGAGTTACTCTCTGACCCGGGGAGTTACTCTCTGACCCGAGGAGTTACTCTCTGACCCGGGGAGTTACTCTCTGACCCGGGGAGTTACTCTGTCACCCGGGGAGTTACTCTCTGACCCGGGGAGTTACTCTCTGACCCGGGGAGTTACTCTCTGACCCGGGGAGTTACTCTCTGACCCGGGGAGTTCCTCTCTGACCCGGGGAGTTACTCTCTGTCCCGGGGAGTGATCCGGGGAGTTACTCTCTGACCCGGGGAGTTACTCTCAGACCCGGGGAGTTACTCTCTGACCCGGGGAGTTACTCTCTGACCCGGGGAGTTACTCTCTGACCCGGGGAGTTACTCCCTGACCCGGGGAGTTACTCTCTGACCCGGGGAGTTACTCTCTGACCCGGGGAGTTACTCTCTGACCCGGGGAGTTACTCTCTGACCCGGGGAGTTACTCTGTGGCCCGGGGAGTTACTCGGTCACCCGGGGAGTTACTCTCTGACCCGGGGAGTTACTCTGTGGCCCGGCGAGTTACTCTCTGACCCGGGGAGTTACTCTCTGACCCGGCGAGTTACTCTCTGACCCGGGGAGTTACTCTCTGACCCGGGGAGTTACTCTGTGACCCGGGGAGTTACTCTGTGACCCGGGGAGTTACTCTCTGACCCGGGGAGTTACTCTGCCACCCGGGG
The DNA here is from genome assembly GCF_902713615.1 of Scyliorhinus canicula. Classification (NCBI taxonomy): domain Eukaryota; kingdom Metazoa; phylum Chordata; class Chondrichthyes; order Carcharhiniformes; family Scyliorhinidae; genus Scyliorhinus; species Scyliorhinus canicula. Next base: position 233,366,460 of record NC_052150.1, on the reverse strand, counting down.
AGTTACTCTCTGACCCGGGGAGTTACTCTGCAACCCGGGGAGTTACTCTCTGACCCGGGGAGTTACTCTCTGACCCGGGGAGTTACTCTCTGACCCGGGGAGTTACTCTCTGACCCGGGGAGTTACTCTCTGACCCGGGGAGTTACTCTCTGACCCGGGGAGTGGCCCGGGGAGTTACTCTCTGACCCGGGGAGTTACTCTCTGAACCGGGGAGTTACTCTCTGACCCGGGGAGTTACTCTGTCACCCGGGGAGTTACTCTCTGACCCGGGGAGTTACTCTGTCACCCGGGGAGTTACTCTCTGACCCGGGGAGTTACTCTCTGACCCGGGGAGTTACTCTGTCACCCGTGCAGTTACTCTGTGGCCCGGGGAGTTACTCTGTGGCCCGGGGAGTTACTCTCTGACCCGGGGAGTTACTCTCTGACCCGGGGAGTTACTCTCTGACCCGGGGAGTTACTCTGTGGCCCGGGGAGTTACTCTGTGGCCCGGGGAGTTACTCTGTGGCCCGGGGGGTTACTCTCTGACCCGGGGAGTTACTCTCTGACCCGGGGAGTTACTCTCTGACCCGGGGAGTTACTCTCTGACCCGGAGAGTTACTCTCTGACCCGGGGAGTTACTCTCTGACCCGGGGAGTTACTCTCTGACCCGGGGAGTTACTCTCTGACCCGGGGAGTTACTCTCTGACCCGGGGAGTTACTCTGTCACCCGTGCAGTTACTCTCTGACCCGGGGAGTTACTCTCTGACCCGGGAGTTACTCTGTGGCCCGGGGAGTGATCCGGGGAGTTACTGTGTGGTTATGTCAAGCTGATGGTTGCTTTTGGTCAATCCTGTGATCGCCGCAATGTTCTTTATTGTGGTTTTTGATATTTTGAAGCCGCTTTTCTGATGTGTTTGGACCTGTTAGGTATGCTTCCACGGTAGGGAGATAGATATAACGTGAGCTTCAAATGGTTGGTGCCGCGGTGGATGAATGTGTGCAGCAAATATTTCTGGCACTGGGACGTGTTGACTTCTCAGGGGTGGGACACATCTTGATTGAGGCACAGATAAAAAGTTGTAGCTTCAGGCTGGGATTGAGGATTTCTGCTTTGCTGTCTCGAGCTGAGGTTACTGACTGCACCTCAGCCACACCCTTCAGTAAACCCGCTGAGCCAAAAGCCGTTCACAATCTGAGCACGGAAGGGAAACCCACTCCGAACTGCACAGGAGGAAGAGGGAAAACCAGTGGCTGGAAGATGCTGAAGACAGTGAAGAAGAAGAGGAGGACAAGGAGGTCAGAACGATACAGCAACTCCTTGGCCTCTCTGACTGATCCTGACGACAATGTGCTGATGTTCTGTGAGGAGATCCCAGAAGCAGCTCAGAACTGCAATGCTGCATTGTCTGGCTCAGTCTACTCAATCCACTCTACCTTAAAGCTGAGTCAAATGTAAGCTTACAGACTTCTAATGGGTCAGATTAACTCAAAGTCTGAGATTTGCTCTGTTTGGGATCTTAATGCAGTGACAGATTGTTAGTGCGACCGATTGTCTGGGCCTGTAATGTGTTGTCTTTACTCTGGTTTGATCCAGCCAGTTGCTTTCTGAATCCCAGTTTCAAAGCTTCGACAACGGAGCAACTGAATCAGTGTGTGTGTGAGAGAGAGAGACACACACACAGAGGGCGAGAGAGGGCGAGAGAGAGAGGGCGAGAGAGAGAGGGTTGGAGAGAGAGGGTGGGAGAGAGAGAGAGAGAGAGAGAGAGAGACACACAGAGGGAGAGAGAGGGCGAGAGAGAGAGGGTGGGAGAGAGAGAGAGACACACACACAGAGGGAGAGAGAGGGCGAGAGAGAGGGTGGGAGAGAGAGGGTTGGAGAGAGAGAGAGAGAGAGACACACACACAGAGGGAGAGAGAGGGTGAGAGAGAGAGGGTTGGAGAGAGAGGGTGTGTGTGTGAGAGAGAGAGACAGAGGCAGAGTGAGAGAGAGAAGAAGAGTGTGAGTGGATGAGTGTGTGGGTGATTTATGTATCCAGCAGAGGGCAGCAGAGCAGAGCTACTGATCAGCTGTTCTGGTGAAATTTGCATACGTGCAGTGCGGTCAGCCTAAGTTGAAGGTGGTTTGTGGAGAGGCTGTTGGCAAGTGACAGTTAAACCCGAAACACTTCGTGAGTGTTTCCCACCCTACCTCCTCCCCTAACCAACCCCCCCACCCCACAGTGGTTGGGAAGCGGGAGCAGGGGCCTGTCGTGAAGGTGAGTGAGTGCCTTTAAATTTGCTTTCCTTTCAGCGGGAGCAGGGTTTGAAGTAATATCAGGTAAGCTCTTCCTTTCTTTTTCTTTTTCTTGTTTTTTTTTTTAAATCTAGAGGTGATGTCAGGGAAGGCAGTACAATGCTCCTCCTGCAGAATGTTTGAGGTGAGGGACGCCGTCAGTGTCCCTGCTGATTTCATCTGTGGGAAGTGCACCCAACTCCAGCTCCTCAAAAACCGTGTTAGGGACCTGGAGCTTGAGCTGGATGAACTTCGGATCATTCGGGAGGCAGAGGGGGTCATAGATAGGAGCTTCAGGGAAGTAGTTACACCAAAGACTGGAGATAGATGGGTAACTGTAAGAGGGACTGGGAAGAAGCAGTCAGTGCAGGGACCCCCTGCGGTCGTTCCCCTGAGTAACAAGTATACCGTTTTGGATACTTGTGGGGGGACGACTTACCAGGGGTAAGCCATGGGGTACGGGCCTCTGGCACGGAGTCTGTCCCTGTTGCTCAGAAGGGAAGGGGGGAAAGGAGTAGAACATTAGTAATTGGGGACTCAATAGTCAGGGGCACAGATAGGAGATTTTGTGGGAGCGAGAGGAGACTCACGTTTGGTATGTTGCCTCCCAGGTGCAAGGGTACGTGATGTCTCGGATCGTGTTTTCCGGGTCCTTAAGGGGGAGGGGGAGCAGCCCCAAGTCGTAGTCCACATTGGCACTAACGACATAGGTAGGAAAGGGGACAAGGATGTCAGGCAGGCCTTTAGGGAGCTAGAATGGAAGCTCAGAGCGAGAACAAACAGAGTTGTTATCTCTGGGTTGTTGCCCGTGCCACGTGACAGTGAGACGAGGAATAGGGAGAGAGAGCAATTAAACACGTGGCTACAGGGATGGTGCAGGCGGGAGGGATTCAGATTTCTGGATAACTGGGGCTCGTTCTGGGGAAGGTGGGACCTCTATAGACAGGATGGTCTACATCTGAACCTGAGGGGCACCAATATCCTGGGGGGGAGATTTGTTAGTGCTCTTTGGGGGGGTTTAAACTAATTCAGCAGGGGCATGGGAACCTGGATTGTAGTTTTGGGGTACGGGAGATTGAGAGTATAGAGGTCAGGAGCACAGATTTGACTTCGCAGGAGGGTGCCAGTGTTCAGGTAGGTGGTTTGAAGTGTGTCTACTTCAATGCCAGGAGTATACGAAATAAGGTAGGGGAACTGGCAGCATGGGTTGGTACCTGGGACTTCGATGTTGTGGCCATTTCAGAGACATGGATAGAGCAGGGACAGGAATGGTTGTTGCAGGTTCCGGGGTTTAGGTGTTTTAGTAAGCTCAGAGAAGGGGGCAAAAGAGGGGGAGGTGTGGCGCTGCTAGTCAAGGACAGTATTACGGTGGTGGAAAGGATGCTAGATGGGGACTCTTCTTCTGAGGTAGTATGGGCTGAGGTTAGAAACAGGAAAGGAGAGGTCACCCTGTTGGGAGTTTTCTATAGGCCACCTAATAGTTCTAGGGATGTAGAGGAAAGGATGGCGAAGATGATTCTGGAAAAGAGCGAAAGTAACAGGGTAGTTGTTATGGGAGACTTTAACTTTCCAAATATTGACTGGAAAAGATATAGTTCGAGTACATTAGATGGGTCATTCTTTGTACAATGTGTGCAGGAGGGTTTCCTGACACAATATGTTGACAGGCCAACAAGAGGCGAGGCCACATTGGATTTGGTTTTGGGTAATGAACCAGGCCAGGTGTTAGATCTGGAGGTAGGTGAGCACTTTGGAAACAGTGACCACAATTCGGTGACCTTTACATTAATGATGGAAAGGGATAAGTATACCCCGCAGGGCAAGAGTTATAGCTGGGGGAAGGGCAATTATGATGCCATTAGACATGACTTAGGATGTGTTGGTTGGAGAAGTAGGCTGCAAGGGTTGGGCACACTGGATATGTGGAGCTTGTTCAAGGAACAGCTATTGCATGTTCTTGATAAGTACGTACCAGTCAGGCAGGGAGGAAGGGGTCGAGCGAGGGAACCGTGGTTTACCAAAGAAGTGGAATCACTTGTTAAGAGGAAGAAGGAGGCCTATGTGAAGATGAGGCATGAAGTTTCAGTTGGGGCGCTTGATAGTTACAAGGAAGCGAGGAAGGATCTAAAGAGAGAGCTGAGACGAGCAAGGAGGGGACATGAGAAGTCTTTGGCAGGTAGGATCAAGGAAAACCCAAAAGCTTTCTATAGGTATGTCAGGAATAAAAGAATGACTAGGGTAAGAGTAGGGCCAGTCAAGGACAGTGGTGGGAAGTTGTGTGTGGAGGCTGAGGAGATAAGCGAGATACTAAATGAATACTTTTCGTCAGTATTCACTCAAGAAAAAGATAATATTGTGGAGGAGAATGCTGAGACCCAGGCTATTAGAATAGATGGCATTGAGGTGCGTAGGGAAGAAGTGTTGGCAATTCTGGACAAGGTGAAAATAGATAAGTCCCCGGGGCCAGATGGGATTTATCCTAGGATTCTCTGGGAAGCCAGGGAAGAGATTGCTGAGCCTTGGCTTTGATTTTTCGGTCATCATTGGCTACAGGAATAGTGCCAGAGGACTGGAGGATAGCAAATGTGGTCCCTTTGTTCAAGAAGGGGAGTAGAGATAACCCCGGTAACTATAGGCCGGTGAGCCTAACGTCTGTGGTGGGTAAAGTCTTGGAGAGGATTATAAAAGATACAATTTATAATCATCTAGATAGGAATAATATGATTAGGGACAGTCAGCATGGTTTTGTGAAGGGTAGGTCATGCCTCACAAACCTTATCGAGTTCTTTGAGAAGGTGACTGAACAGGTAGACGAGGGTAGAGCAGTTGATGTGGTGTATATGGATTTCAGTAAAGCGTTTGATAAGGTTCCCCACGGTCGTCTATTGCAGAAAATACGGAGGCTGGGGATTGAGGGTGATTTAGAGATGTGGATCAGAAATTGGCTAGTTGAAAGAAGACAGAGAGTGGTAGTTGATGGGAAATGTTCAGAATGGAGTTCAGTTACGAGTGGCGTACCACAAGGATCTGTTCTGGGGCCGTTGCTGTTTGTCATTTTTATAAATGACCTAGAGGAGGGCGCAGAAGGATGGGTGAGTAAATTTGCAGACGACACTAAAGTCGGTGGAGTTGTAGACAGTGCGGAAGGATGTTGCAGGTTACAGAGGGACATAGATAAGCTGCAGAGCTGGGCTGAGAGGTGGCAAATGGAGTTTAATGTGGAGAAGTGTGAGGTGATTCACTTTGGAAAGAATAACAGAAATGCGGAATATTTGGCTAATGGTAAAATTCTTGGTAGTGTGGATGAGCAGAGGGATCTCGGTGTCCATGTACATAGATCCCTGAAAGTTGCCACCCAGGTTGATAGGGTTGTGAAGAAGGCCTATGGTGTGTTGGCCTTTATTGGTAGAGGGATTGAGTTCCGGAGCCATGAGGTCATGTTGCAGTTGTACAAAACTCTAGTACGGCCGCATTTGGAGTATTGCGTACAGTTCTGGTCGCCTCATTATAGGAAGGACGTGGAAGCTTTGGAACGGGTGCAGAGGAGATTTACCAGGATGTTGCCTGGTATGGAGGGAAAATCTTATGAGGAAAGGCTGATGGACTTGAGGTTGTTTTCGTTAGAGAGAAGAAGGTTAAGAGGTGACTTAATAGAGGCATACAAAATGATCAGAGGGTTAGATAGGGTGGACAGCGAGAGCCTTCTCCCGCGGATGGAGGTGGCTAGCACGAGGGGACATAGCCTTAAATTGAGGGGTAATAGATATAGGACAGAGGTCAGAGGTGGGTTTTTTACGCAAAGAGTGGTGAGGCCGTGGAATGCCCTACCTGCAACAGTAGTGAACTCGCCAACATTGAGGGCATTTAAAAATTTATTGGATAAGCATATGGATGATAAGGGCATAGTGTAGGTTAGATGGCCTTTAGATTTTTTCCATGTCGGTGCAACATCGAGGGCCGAAGGGCCTGTACTGCGCTGTATCGTTCTATGTTCTATGTTCTATGTTCTATTATGTGCACCTGGGTCATTCAGGGTGAGTGCGCATACACACCCGGGTGACTGACTGTGCCTGACTGACTGACTGTGCCTGACTGACTGTGCCTGACTGACTGACTGTGCCTGACTGACTGTGCCTGACTGACTGTGCCTGACTGACTGTGCCTGACTGACTGCGCCTGACTGACTCTGCCTGACTGACTGACTGTGCCTGACTGACTCTGCCTGACTGACTGACTCTGCCTGACTGACTGTGCCTGACTGACTGACTGCCTGACTGACTGTGCCTGACTGACTGTGCCTGACTGACTGCGCCTGACTGACTCTGCCTGACTGACTGTGCCTGACTGACTGCCTGACTGACTGTGCCTGACTGACTGACTGTGCCTGACTGACTGTGCCTGACTGACTGACTGTGCCTGACTGACTGTGCCTGACTGACTGTGCCTGACTGACTGTGCCTGACTGACTGTGCCTGACTGACTGTGCCTGACTGACTGCGCCTGACTGACTGCGCCTGACTGACTGTGCCTGACTGACTGTGCCTGACTGACTGACTGTGCCTGACTGACTGTGCCTGACTGACTGACTGTGCCTGACTGACTGTGCCTGACTGACTGACTCTGCCTGACTGACTCTGCTGACTGACTGTGCCTGACTGACTGTGCCTGACTGACTGTGCCTGACTGACTGTGCCTGACTGACTGCGCCTGACTGACTGCGCCTGACTGACTCTGCCTGACTGACTGACTGTGCCTGACTGACTGTGCCTGACTGACTGTGCCTGACTGACTGTGCCTGACTGACTGACTGTGCCTGACTGACTGTGCCTGACTGACTGACTGTGCCTGACTGACTGTGCCTGACTGACTGACTCTGCCTGACTGACTCTGCTGACTGACTGTGCCTGACTGACTGTGCCTGACTGACTGACTCTGCCTGACTGACTGACTCTGCCTGACTGACTGCGCCTGACTGACTCTGCCTGACTGACTCTGCCTGACTGACTCTGCCTGACTGACTGACTGTGCCTGACTGACTGTGCCTGACTGACTGACTGTGCCTGACTGCCTGGCTGACTGACTGACTGTGCCTGACTGACTGTGCCTGACTGACTGCCTGACTGACTCTGCCTGACTGACCGACTGTGCCTGACTGACTGTGCCTGACTGACTGCCTGACTGACTCTGCCTCACTGACTGTGCCTGACTGACTGTGCCTCACTGCCTGTGCCTGACTGACTCTGCCTGACTGACTGTGCCTGACTGACTCTGCCTGACTGACTCTGCCTGACTGACTCTGCCTGACTGACTGTGCCTGACTGCCTGACTGCCTGACTGACTGACTGACTGACTGTGCCTGACTGCCTGACTGACTGCCTGACTGACTGTGCCTGACTGACTGTGCCTGACTGACTGCCTGACTGACTGTGCCTAACTGACTGTGCCTGACTGACTGTGCCTGACTGACTGTGCCTGACTGACTGCCTGACTGACTGTGCCTGACTGACTGTGCCTGACTGACTGTGCCTGACTGACTGACTGCGTACACACACCGGCGTTACTGACTGCGTGTGAGTGCGTATACACACCCGGGTAATTGTGCGTGACTGACTGTGCGTGACTGACTGTGCCTGACTGACTGCGTACACACACTGGCGTTACTGACTGTGTGTGAGTGCGTACACACACCGGCGTTACTGACTGTGCGTGAGTGCGTACACATACCCGGGTGACTGACTGTGTGAGAGTGCGTACACACACCTGGGTGACTGCGCGTGAGTGCGTACACACACTGGCGTTACTGACTGTGCGTGAGTGCATACACACACCCGGGTGACTGTGTGTGAGTGCGTACACATACCCGGATGACTGACTGTGCGCGAGTGCGTACACACACCCGGGTGACTGACTGTGTGTGAGTGCGTACACACACCTGGGTGACTGACTGTGCGTGAGTGTGTACACACACCCGGGTAACTGACTGCGTGTGAGTGCGTACACACACCCGGGTGACTGCGTGTGAGTGCGTACACACACCCGGGTGACTGACTGCGCGCGACTGCGTACACACACCCGGGTGACTGCGCGTGAGTGCGTATACACATCCGGGTGACTGACTGCGCGTGAGTGCGTATACACACACCCGGGTGACTGACTGCGCGCGAATGCGTACACACACCCGGGAGGCTGACTGTGTGTGAGTGCGCATACACACACCCGGGTGACTGACTGCGCGCGAATGCGTACACACACCCGGGAGGCTGACTGTGTGTGAGTGCGTATACACACACCCGGGAGGCTGACTGTGTGTGAGTGCGCACACACACCCGGGTGACTGACTGTGTGTGAGTGCGTATACACACCCGGGTGACTGCGCGTGAGTGTGTACACACACCCGGGTGACTGACTGCGCGTGAGTGCGCACACACATCTGGGTGAGTGTGCGCGAGTGTGTACACACACCCGGGTGACTGCGCGTGAGTGTGTACACACACCCGGGTGACTGACTGCGCGTGAGTGTGTACACACACCCGGGTGACTGACTTGGTGTGAGTGCGTACACACACCCGGGTGAGTGTGCATGGTGCGTACACATGCCTGGGTGATTGTGCGCGGGTGCAAACGATGTGCATGAGTGCGTACTGTGATTGTGCGCGAGCGCGTACACACACGCAGGTGATTGTGCATGAGTGTGTACACACACCTGGATGAGTGCGGGAATGTGTGCATACACCAGTGTGATTGTGCGCGAGTGTGTACACACGCCTGGGTGATTGTGCGTGAGTGCGTACATACATCTGGGTAATAGTGAGCGTGTGAGTGAGTGACAGACAGACAGACAGTCCCAGTGGCAGCTTCTGTTCAACGGGTCTGAGATCTTTGCGATTGTATAACTAGGGGGTAATTGATGATGTTGAGGGGTTACACCCTTCCTATCTCCATTGGCTGGAGTCACTCCTGGCACTGGGGATGTTTCTTTTTTTTTTACATAATTTTTATTGGAATTTTTTACAGAAAATATAACAAAAAGTATAGCAAAAAGCAGTAATATGCAACTAACAGCCCCATAACACCCACAATTCCCCCCACACCGTAACATCACATGTATCCCATTCCCCCACCCCCCCTCGCCCCAAACAAGAGAACTTAACCATAAATTAAAATTAGATAAATCAAATTTAGCATAAATGCTTCACAGCTCCAGGGTCCCAGGTTCGATTCCCGGCTGGGTCACTGTCTGTGCGGAGTCTGCACGTCCTCCCCGTGTGTGCGTGGGTTTCCTCCGGGTGCTCCGGTTTCCTCCCACAGTCCAAAGATGTGCGGGTTAGGTGGATTGGCCATGATAAATTGCCCGTAGTGTAAGGTTAATGGGGGGATTGTTGGGTTACGGGTATAGGGTGGATACGTGGGTTTGAGTAGGGTGATCATTGCTCGGCACAACATCGAGGGCCGAAGGGCCTGTTCTGTGCTGTACTGTTCTATGTTCTATAATCAACGTCCCCCCCCCCACCCCCCCGGGTTGCTGCTGCTACTGTCCCTGTACCCTATCGTTGAGCCAGAAAGTCGAGGAAAGGTTGCCACCGTTTAAAGAACCCTTGCACCGATCCTCTCGGGGCGAATTTAACCTTCTCAAGCTAAATGAAGCCCGCCATGTCATTGATCCAGGCCTCCACGCTTGGGGGCCTTGCGTCCTTCCACTGTAGCAAAATCCTTCGCCGGGCTACTAGGGACGCAAAGGCCAGCACACCGGCCTCTTTCGCCTCCTGCACTCCCGGCTCTACCCCAACCCCAAAGATCGCGAGTCCCCATCCTGGCTTGACCCTGGATCCCACCACCCTTGTCACCGTCCTCGCCACCCCCTTCCAGAACTCCTCCAGTGCCGGGCGTGCCCAGAACATATGGGCATGGTTCGCTGGACTCCCCGAGCACCTGACACACCTGTCTTCACCCCCAAAGAACCTACTCATCCTCGTCCCAGTCATGTGGGCCCTATGCAGCACCTTGAATTGGATGAGGCTAAGCCGCGCACACGAGGAGGAAGAATTTACCCTCTCCAGGGCATCAGCCCATGTCCCATCTTCGATCTGTTCCCCCAGTTCCCCCTCCCACTTCGTTTTCAGCTCCTCTACTGACGCCTCTTCCTTGTCCTGCATAAGCTTGTAGATACACTGGGGATGTTTCTTGAGGTGGTTGGAGGTCAATCATCTCAGCTCCAGGACATCACTGCAGGAGTTCCTCAGGGTAGTGTCCTCGACCCCAACCATCTTCAGCTGCTTCATCAATGGCCTTCCCTCCATCATAAGGTCAGAAGTGGGGATGTTTGCGGATGACTGCACAATGTTCAGCACCATTCACGACCCCTCAGATAATGAAGCAGTCCGTGTCCAAATGCAGCAAGACCTGGACAATACCCCCCCCCCCCCCCCCCCCCCCCCCCCCCCTGTCCACCATCTACAAGGCACAAGTCAGGAGTGTAATGGAATATTCTCCACTTGCCTGGATGAGCGCAGCTCCAACAACACTCAAGAAGCTCAACACCATCCAGGACAAAACACCCCACCCAACTTAAACATTCAAACCCTCCACCACCGACGCACAGTGGCAGCCGTGTGTACCATCTACAAGATGCACTGCAGTAACTCGCCAAGGTTCCTTCAGCAGCACCTTCCAAACCCACGGCCACTACCATCAAGAAGGACAAGAGCAGCAGATACCTGGGAACCCCACCACCTGGAGGTTCCCCTCCCAGTCACTCCCCACCCTGACTGGGAAATATATCGGCCGTTCCTTCACCGTTGCCGGGGCAACATCCTGGAACTCCCTCCCTAACAGCACAGTGGGTGGACCTGCACCTCAGGGACTGCAGCGGTTCAGGAAGGCAGCTCACCCCCACCTTCTGAAGGGCAACTAGGGATGGGCAATAATTGCTGGGCGAATGAATGACGCCCAGATCTCACAAATGAATTTTAAAAGCCCTGAAGAATTCTGCTCCCTCGGTTCCTTCCACACAAACTCCCCGGTTAATATTGGGGTGGTTAAAACCCCCGACTTACTGCCTGACTGTTTCTGCACCTCCCAGAGATTCACCGACATATTTACTGTTCAACCTGCCGCTGACTGGGGGGGGGGGGGGGGGGGGGGGGGTCTGTGGCTGACCCCCAGCGAGTTCCCGATTGCCACCCCCCCTCTCAGGCAGCGAGTTCCCGATTCCCACCCCCCTCTCAGGCAGCGAGTTCCCCATTCCCACCCCCCTCTCAGGCAGCGAGTTCCCCATTCCCACCCCCCTCTCAGGCAGCGAGTTCCCCATTCCCACCCCCCTCTCAGGCAGCGAGTTCCCCATTCCCACCCCCCTCTCAGGCAGCGAGTTCCCAATTCCCACCCCCCTCTCAGGCAGCGAGTTCCCCATTCCCACCCCCCTCTCAGGCAGCGAGTTCCCCATTCCCACCCCCCTCTCAGGCAGCGAGTTCCCCATTCCCACCCCCCTCTCAGGCAGCGAGTTCCCCATTCCCACCCCCCTCTCAGGCAGCGAGTTCCAGACTCCCACCCCCCTCTCAGGCAGCGAGTTCCCCATTCCCACCCCCCTCTCAGGCAGCGAGTTCCCCATTCCCACCCCCCTCTCAGGCAGCGAGTTCCCCATTCCCACCCCCCTCTCAGGCAGCGAGTTCCCCATTCCCACCCCCCTCTCAGGCAGCGAGTTCCCCATTCCCACCCCCCTCTCAGGCAGCGAGTTCCCCATTCCCACCCCCCTCTCAGGCAGCGAGTTCCCATTCCCACCCCCCTCTCAGGCAGCGAGTTCCCCATTCCCACCCCCCTCTCAGGCAGCGAGTTCCCCATTCCCACCCCCCTCTCAGGCAGCGAGTTCCCCATTCCCACCCCCCTCTCAGGCAGCGAGTTCCCCATTCCCACCCCCCTCTCAGGCAGCGAGTTCCCCATTCCCACCCCCCTCTCAGGCAGCGAGTTCCCCATTCCCACCCCCCTCTCAGGCAGCGAGTTCCCAGACTCCCACCCCCCTCTCAGGCAGCGAGTTCCCCATTCCCACCCCCCTCTCAGGCAGCGAGTTCCCAGATTCCCACCCCCCTCTCAGGCAGCGAGTTCCCCATTCCCACCCCCCTCTCAGGCAGCGAGTTCCCCATTCCCACCCCCCTCTCAGGCAGCGAGTTCCCCATTCCCACCCCCCTCTCAGGCAGCGAGTTCCCCATTCCCACCCCCCTCTCAGGCAGCGAGTTCCCCATTCCCACCCCCCTCTCAGGCAGCGAGTTCCCCATTCCCACCCCCCTCTCAGGCAGCGAGTTCCCCATTCCCACCCCCCTCTCAGGCAGCGAGTTCCCCATTCCCACCCCCCTCTCAGGCAGCGAGTTCCCAGATTCCCACCCCCCTCTCAGGCAGCGAGTTCCCCATTCCCACCCCCCTCTCAGGCAGCGAGTTCCAGACTTCCCCCCCCCCTCTCAGGCAGCGAGTTCCCCATTCCCACCCCCCTCTCAGGCAGCGAGTTCCCATTCCCACCCCCCTCTCAGGCAGCGAGTTCCCATTCCCACCCCCCTCTCAGGCAGCGAGTTCCCCATTCCCACCCCCCTCTCAGGCCGCGAGTTCCCCATTCCCACCCCCCTCTCAGGCAGCGAGTTCCCCATTCCCACCCCCCTCTCAGGCAGCGAGTTCCCCATTCCCACCCCCCTCTCAGGCAGCGAGTTCCCGACTTCCCACCCCCCTCTCAGGCAGCGAGTTCCCCATTCCCACCCCCCTCTCAGGCAGCGAGTTCCCCATTCCCACCCCCCTCTCAGGCAGCGAGTTCCCATTCCCACCCCCCTCTCAGGCAGCGAGTTCCCATTCCCACCCCCCTCTCAGGCAGCGAGTTCCCCATTCCCACCCCCCTCTCAGGCAGCGAGTTCCCCATTCCCACCCCCCTCTCAGGCAGCGAGTTCCCCATTCCCACCCCCCTCTCAGGCAGCGAGTTCCCCATTCCCACCCCCCTCTCAGGCAGCGAGTTCCCCATTCCCACCCCCCTCTCAGGCAGCGAGTTCCCCATTCCCACCCCCCTCTCAGGCAGCGAGTTCCCCATTCCCACCCCCCTCTCAGGCAGCGAGTTCCCCATTCCCACCCCCCTCTCAGGCAGCGAGTTCCCCATTCCCACCCCCCTCTCAGGCAGCGAGTTCCCCATTCCCACCCCCCTCTCAGGCAGCGAGTTCCCCATTCCCACCCCCCTCTCAGGCAGCGAGTTCCCATTCCCACCCCCCTCTCAGGCAGCGAGTTCCCCATTCCCACCCCCCTCTCAGGCAGCGAGTTCCCCATTCCCACCCCCCTCTCAGGCAGCGAGTTCCCCATTCCCACCCCCCTCTCAGGCAGCGAGTTCCCCATTCCCACCCCCCTCTCAGGCAGCGAGTTCCCCATTCCCACCCCCCTCTCAGGCAGCGAGTTCCCCATTCCCACCCCCCTCTCAGGCAGCGAGTTCCCCATTCCCACCCCCCTCTCAGGCAGCGAGTTCCCCATTCCCACCCCCCTCTCAGGCAGCGAGTTCCCCATTCCCACCCCCCTCTCAGGCAGCGAGTTCCCCATTCCCACCCCCCTCTCAGGCAGCGAGTTCCCCATTCCCACCCCCCTCTCAGGCAGCGAGTTCCCCATTCCCACCCCCCTCTCAGGCAGCGAGTTCCCCATTCCCACCCCCCTCTCAGGCAGCGAGTTCCCATTCCCCCCCCCCTCTCAGGCAGCGAGTTCCCCATTCCCACCCCCCTCTCAGGCAGCGAGTTCCAGACTCCCACCCCCTCTCAGGCAGCGAGTTCCCCATTCCCACCCCCTCTCAGGCAGCGAGTTCCCCATTCCCACCCCCCCTCTCAGGCAGCGAGTTCCCCATTCCCACCCCCCTCTCAGGCAGCGAGTTCCCCATTCCCACCCCCCTCTCAGGCAGCGAGTTCCCCATTCCCACCCCCCTCTCAGGCAGCGAGTTCCCCATTCCCACCCCCCTCTCAGGCAGCGAGTTCCCCATTCCCACCCCCCTCTCAGGCAGCGAGTTCCCCATTCCCACCCCCCTCTCAGGCAGCGAGTTCCCCATTCCCACCCCCCTCTCAGGCAGCGAGTTCCAGATTCCCACCCCCCTCTCAGGCAGCGAGTTCCCGATTCCCACCCCCCTCTCAGGCAGCGAGTTCCCCATTCCCACCCCCCTCTCAGGCAGCGAGTTCCCATTCCCACCCCCCTCTCAGGCAGCGAGTTCCCCATTCCCACCCCCCTCTCAGGCAGCGAGTTCCCCATTCCCACCCCCCTCTCAGGCAGCGAGTTCCCATTCCCACCCCCCTCTCAGGCAGCGAGTTCCCCATTCCCACCCCCCTCTCAGGCAGCGAGTTCCCCATTCCCACCCCCCTCTCAGGCAGCGAGTTCCCCATTCCCACCCCCCTCTCAGGCAGCGAGTTCCCCATTCCCACCCCCCTCTCAGGCAGCGAGTTCCCCATTCCCACCCCCCTCTCAGGCAGCGAGTTCCCCATTCCCACCCCCCTCTCAGGCAGCGAGTTCCACATTCCCACCCCCCTCTCAGGCAGCGAGTTCCCCATTCCCACCCCCCTCTCAGGCAGCGAGTTCCCCATTCCCACCCCCCTCTCAGGCAGCGAGTTCCCCATTCCCACCCCCCTCTCAGGCAGCGAGTTCCCCATTCCCACCCCCCTCTCAGGCAGCGAGTTCCCCATTCCCACCCCCCTCTCAGGCAGCGAGTTCCCCATTCCCACCCCCCTCTCAGGCAGCGAGTTCCCATTCCCACCCCCCTCTCAGGCAGCGAGTTCCCCATTCCCACCCCCCTCTCAGGCAGCGAGTTCCCCATTCCCACCCCCCTCTCAGGCAGCGAGTTCCCCATTCCCACCCCCCTCTCAGGCAGCGAGTTCCCCATTCCCACCCCCCTCTCAGGCAGCGAGTTCCCCATTCCCACCCCCCTCTCAGGCAGCGAGTTCCCCATTCCCACCCCCCTCTCAGGCAGCGAGTTCCCCATTCCCACCCCCCTCTCAGGCAGCGAGTTCCCCATTCCCACCCCCCTCTCAGGCAGCGAGTTCCCCATTCCCACCCCCCTCTCAGGCAGCGAGTTCCCCATTCCCACCCCCCTCTCAGGCAGCGAGTTCCCCATTCCCACCCCCCTCTCAGGCAGCGAGTTCCCCATTCCCACCCCCCTCTCAGGCAGCGAGTTCCCCATTCCCACCCCCCTCTCAGGCAGCGAGTTCCCCATTCCCACCCCCCTCTCAGGCAGCGAGTTCCCATTCCCCCCCCCCTCTCAGGCAGCGAGTTCCCCATTCCCACCCCCCTCTCAGGCAGCGAGTTCCCCATTCCCACCCCCCTCTCAGGCAGCGAGTTCCAGACTCCCACCCCCCTCTCAGGCAGCGAGTTCCCCATTCCCACCCCCCTCTCAGGCAGCGAGTTCCCAGACTCCCACCCCCCTCTCAGGCAGCGAGTTCCCATTCCCACCCCCCTCTCAGGCAGCGAGTTCCCCATTCCCACCCCCCTCTCAGGCAGCGAGTTCCCCATTCCCACCCCCCTCTCAGGCAGCGAGTTCCCCATTCCCACCCCCCTCTCAGGCAGCGAGTTCCCCATTCCCACCCCCCTCTCAGGCAGCGAGTTCCCCATTCCCACCCCCCTCTCAGGCAGCGAGTTCCCCATTCCCACCCCCCTCTCAGGCAGCGAGTTCCCCATTCCCACCCCCCTCTCAGGCAGCGAGTTCCCCATTCCCACCCCCCTCTCAGGCAGCGAGTTCCCCATTCCCACCCCCCTCTCAGGCAGCGAGTTCCCATTCCCACCCCCCTCTCAGGCAGCGAGTTCCAGATTCCCACCCCCCTCTCAGGCAGCGAGTTCCCCATTCCCACCCCCCTCTCAGGCAGCGAGTTCCCCATTCCCACCCCCCCTCTCAGGCAGCGAGTTCCCCATTCCCACCCCCTCTCAGGCAGCGAGTTCCCCATTCCCACCCCCCTCTCAGGCAGCGAGTTCCCCATTCCCACCCCCCTCTCAGGCAGCGAGTTCCCCATTCCCACCCCCCTCTCAGGCAGCGAGTTCCCCATTCCCACCCCCCTCTCAGGCAGCGAGTTCCCCATTCCCACCCCCCTCTCAGGCAGCGAGTTCCCCATTCCCACCCCCCTCTCAGGCAGCGAGTTCCAGACTCCCACCCCCCTCTCAGGCAGCGAGTTCCCCATTCCCACCCCCCTCTCAGGCAGCGAGTTCCCCATTCCCACCCCCCTCTCAGGCAGCGAGTTCCCCATTCCCACCCCCCTCTCAGGCAGCGAGTTCCCCATTCCCACCCCCCTCTCAGGCAGCGAGTTCCCCATTCCCACCCCCTCTCAGGCAGCGAGTTCCCCATTCCCACCCCCCTCTCAGGCAGCGAGTTCCCATTCCCACCCCCCTCTCAGGCAGCGAGTTCCCCATTCCCACCCCCCTCTCAGGCAGCGAGTTCCCCATTCCCACCCCCCTCTCAGGCAGCGAGTTCCCCATTCCCACCCCCCTCTCAGGCAGCGAGTTCCCCATTCCCACCCCCCTCTCAGGCAGCGAGTTCCCCATTCCCACCCCCCTCTCAGGCAGCGAGTTCCCCATTCCCACCCCCCTCTCAGGCAGCGAGTTCCCCATTCCCACCCCCCTCTCAGGCAGCGAGTTCCCCATTCCCACCCCCCTCTCAGGCAGCGAGTTCCCCATTCCCACCCCCCTCTCAGGCAGCGAGTTCCCCATTCCCACCCCCCTCTCAGGCAGCGAGTTCCCCATTCCCACCCCCCTCTCAGGCAGCGAGTTCCCCATTCCCACCCCCCTCTCAGGCAGCGAGTTCCCCATTCCCACCCCCCTCTCAGGCAGCGAGTTCCCCATTCCCACCCCCCTCTCAGGCAGCGAGTTCCCCATTCCCACCTCCCTCTCAGGCAGCGAGTTCCAGACTCCCACCCCCCTCTCAGGCAGCGAGTTCCCCATTCCCACCCCCCTCTCAGGCAGCGAGTTCCCCATTCCCACCCCCCTCTCAGGCAGCGAGTTCCCCATTCCCACCCCCCTCTCAGGCAGCGAGTTCCCCATTCCCACCCCCCTCTCAGGCAGCGAGTTCCCATTCCCACCCCCCTCTCAGGCAGCGAGTTCCCCACTCCCACCCCCCTCTCAGGCAGCGAGTTCCCCATTCCCACCCCCTCTCAGGCAGCGAGTTCCCCATTCCCACCCCCCTCTCAGGCAGCGAGTTCCCCTTCCCCCCCCCCTCTCAGGCAGCGAGTTCCCCATTCCCACCCCCCTCTCAGGCAGCGAGTTCCCCATTCCCACCCCCCTCTCAGGCAGCGAGTTCCCCATTCCCACCCCCCTCTCAGGCAGCGAGTTCCCCATTCCCACCCCCCTCTCAGGCAGCGAGTTCCCCATTCCCACCCCCCTCTCAGGCAGCGAGTTCCCCATTCCCCCCCCCCCTCTCAGGCAGCGAGTTCCCCATTCCCACCCCCCTCTCAGGCAGCGAGTTCCCCATTCCCACCCCCCTCTCAGGCAGCGAGTTCCCCATTCCCACCCCCCTCTCAGGCAGCGAGTTCCCCATTCCCACCCCCCTCTCAGGCAGCGAGTTCCCCATTCCCACCCCCCTCTCAGGCAGCGAGTTCCCCATTCCCACCCCCCTCTCAGGCAGCGAGTTCCCATTCCCACCCCCCTCTCAGGCAGCGAGTTCCCCATTCCCACCCCCCTCTCAGGCAGCGAGTTCCCCATTCCCACCCCCCTCTCAGGCAGCGAGTTCCCCATTCCCACCCCCCTCTCAGGCAGCGAGTTCCCCATTCCCACCCCCCTCTCAGGCAGCGAGTTCCCCATTCCCACCCCCCTCTCAGGCAGCGAGTTCCCCATTCCCACCCCCCTCTCAGGCAGCGAGTTCCCCATTCCCACCCCCCTCTCAGGCAGCGAGTTCCCCATTCCCACCCCCCTCTCAGGCAGCGAGTTCCCCATTCCCACCCCCCTCTCAGGCAGCGAGTTCCCCATTCCCACCCCCCTCTCAGGCAGCGAGTTCCCCATTCCCACCCCCCTCTCAGGCAGCGAGTTCCCATTCCCACCCCCCTCTCAGGCAGCGAGTTCCCCATTCCCACCCCCCTCTCAGGCAGCGAGTTCCAGACTCCCACCCCCCTCTCAGGCAGCGAGTTCCCCATTCCCACCCCCCTCTCAGGCAGCGAGTTCCCCATTCCCACCCCCCTCTCAGGCAGCGAGTTCCCATTCCCACCCCCCTCTCAGGCAGCGAGTTCCCCATTCCCACCCCCCTCTCAGGCAGCGAGTTCCCCATTCCCACCCCCCTCTCAGGCAGCGAGTTCCCCATTCCCACCCCCCTCTCAGGCAGCGAGTTCCCCATTCCCACCCCCCTCTCAGGCAGCGAGTTCCCCATTCCCACCCCCCTCTCAGGCAGCGAGTTCCACATTCCCACCCCCCTCTCAGGCAGCGAGTTCCCCATTCCCACCCCCCTCTCAGGCAGCGAGTTCCCCATTCCCACCCCCCTCTCAGGCAGCGAGTTCCCGACTCCCACCCCCCTCTCAGGCAGCGAGTTCCCCATTCCCACCCCCCTCTCAGGCAGCGAGTTCCCATTCCCACCCCCCTCTCAGGCAGCGAGTTCCCCATTCCCACCCCCCTCTCAGGCAGCGAGTTCCCCATTCCCACCCCCCTCTCAGGCAGCGAGTTCCCCATTCCCACCCCCCTCTCAGGCAGCGAGTTCCCCATTCCCACCCCCCTCTCAGGCAGCGAGTTCCCCATTCCCACCCCCCTCTCAGGCAGCGAGTTCCCCATTCCCACCCCCCTCTCAGGCAGCGAGTTCCAGACTCCCACCCCCCTCTCAGGCAGCGAGTTCCCCATTCCCACCCCCCTCTCAGGCAGCGAGTTCCCCATTCCCACCCCCCTCTCAGGCAGCGAGTTCCCCATTCCCACCCCCCTCTCAGGCAGCGAGTTCCCGATTCCCACCCCCCTCTCAGGCAGCGAGTTCCCCATTCCCACCCCCCTCTCAGGCAGCGAGTTCCCCATTCCCACCCCCCTCTCAGGCAGCGAGTTCCCCATTCCCACCCCCCTCTCAGGCAGCGAGTTCCCCATTCCCACCCCCCTCTCAGGCAGCGAGTTCCCCATTCCCACCCCCCCTCTCAGGCAGCGAGTTCCCCATTCCCACCCCCCTCTCAGGCAGCGAGTTCCCCATTCCCACCCCCCTCTCAGGCAGCGAGTTCCCCATTCCCACCCCCCTCTCAGGCAGCGAGTTCCCCATTCCCACCCCCTCTCAGGCAGCGAGTTCCCCATTCCCACCCCCCTCTCAGGCAGCGAGTTCCCCATTCCCACCCCCCTCTCAGGCAGCGAGTTCCCCATTCCCACCCCCCTCTCAGGCAGCGAGTTCCAGACTCCCACCCCCCTCTCAGGCAGCGAGTTCCCCATTCCCACCCCCCTCTCAGGCAGCGAGTTCCCCATTCCCACCCCCCTCTCAGGCAGCGAGTTCCCCATTCCCACCCCCCTCTCAGGAAGCGAGTTCCCCATTCCCACCCCCCTCTCAGGCAGCGAGTTCCCTATTCCCACCCCCCTCTCAGGCAGCGAGTTCCCCATTCCCACCCCCCTCTCAGGCAGCGAGTTCCCCATTCCCACCCCCCCTCTCAGGCAGCGAGTTCCCCATTCCACCCCCCTCTCAGGCAGCGAGTTCCCCATTCCCACCCCCCTCTCAGGCAGCGAGTTCCCCATTCCCACCCCCCTCTCAGGCAGCGAGTTCCAGACTTCCCACCCCCCTCTCAGGCAGCGAGTGCCAGACTTCCCACCCCCCTCTCAGGCAGCGAGTTCCCCATTCCCACCCCCCTCTCAGGCAGCGAGTTCCCCATTCCCACCCCCCTCTCAGGCAGCGAGTTCCCCATTCCCACCCTCCTCTGGGTAAATAAATATTATTCCTCAAATGCTATCGATTTATTTAGATCACTCTTTACATTGAAGTTGATTCGCTTGAGCACTGCCAAACGTTTGTCCCAACCTTTGTTTCGTTATCCTTCCCGACTCATTCCACAATATTCTGTCTTCAATTTCTGTGTCTGATTTTGCCCCAACTGGTCTCCACCCCCTTGCCAAATTACTTTAAACCCTCCTGAACAGCATTTGCAGAACGCCCCACAGGGAACTCATCCTGGCTCTGTTCAGATGGTAAACCATCCGGCCTGTACAGGAGTCATCAACCCCCCTGCTCGTCCCAATATCCCAAGAATCTAAAGCCCACACTCCTGCACCACTTTCCAGCCACACATTTATCCTTGATGTGGAGATGCCGGCGTTGGACTGGGGTGAGCACAGTAAGAAGTCTTACAACACATCACCTGATTCAGCCGTGCTCCGAAAGCTCGTGTTTGAAACAAACCTGTTGGACTTTAACCTGGTGTTGTAAGACTTCTTACATTTATCCTTCTCATCTTCCTGTTCCCGTAATTGCTGGATGTGGCACTGGGAATAATCCCAGGATTACAACTTTTGCGGTTCTGCTTACTAACCTCCTACCCAGTTGCCTAGTATCTGACTGCCGGGTCACATAGCCCCTTCCTATCAATGTCTGTGGTGTGGATGTGGACATGGGAACCATCCCAGAGTTCCCACATTGGGCAGGATGTACATTTGTGAGATTCGGGAAGCCCTGCTATTTGTAAGTTAACCTTACAGCTATCAAGATAAACCTTACCAATATTAATGTCTGTTACTAGTAGTAATACTCCTGACTGAATTTATTCATTTGATTTCTCAATTAGTTTTAAAAAATAAATTTAGAGTACCCAATTCATTTTTTCCGATTAGGGACAATTTAGCG
>NC_052150.1:233222127-233344970 GCF_902713615.1 Scyliorhinus canicula | reverse complement strand
TGGGGAGGAGGAGGGGATTGGGGAGGAGGAGGGGATTGGGGAGGAGGAGGGGATACGGGAGGAGGGGGAGGGGGAGGAGAGGGGAGGGGAGATACGGGAGGAGGGGGAGGGGGTATACGGGAGATTGGGGGAGGGGGAGGAGGGGGAGGGGTAGGAGGGGGGAAGGAGGGATACGGGAGGAGGGGGAGGAGGGATACGGGAGGAGGGGGCGTTATATATGTTGCCCACTGTACAATTGGGTTGATTTTGGAAACTGGGCTATTTCAGTTTGAAGCGATGACTCAACACCGTAACTGAGCAGAAACGTTCCTTTGGAAACTGCTTATTCAATTCTCATGTCCTGTTACTTTGATCCCATTCAGCAGTATAAATGTCAGAATGGGAAATTGTGAAGACAATGAATCACCAAGGCATTAATCAGGGAAATGAATAATGCCCGTGTGTCTCCACTCACTGAGTAACACACAGCCAGCTGCCCTATAAATAATTCACACCACATCCTTTAAACAATGACCTGAACCACATCAGCTCAAAACCAACAATGATACCATTCCTCAAACTACACCCTGACACAATTCACTAAACTGGGAATGAGTGGTAGGCTTCAGTGAAGTTACTGTGAAAAGCCCCTAGTCGCCACATTCCGGCGCCTGTCCGGGGAGGCTGGTACGGGAATTGAACCGTGCTGCTGACCTGCCTTGGTCTGCTTTAAAAGCCAGCGATTTAGCTCAGTGAGTGCGTACAGTGTGTACAGTGGAGTGAATGGGAAGGGGTTTGGGTCCATTGGGATTGTGTACAGTGGAGTGAATGGGAAGGGGTTTGGGTCCATTGGGATTGTGTACAGTGGAGTGAATGGGAAGGGGTTTGGGTCCATTGGGATTGTGTACAGTGGAGTGAATGGGAAGGGGTTTGTGTCCATTGGGATTGTGTACAGTGGGAGTGAACGGGAAGGGGTTTGGGTCCATTGGGATTGTGTACAGTGGAGTGAATGGGAAGGGGTTTGGGTCCATTGGGATTGTGTACAGTGGAGTGAATGGGAAGGGGTTTGGGTCCATTGGGATTGTGTACAGTGGAGTGAATGGGAAGGGGTTTGGGTCCATTGGGATTGTGTACAGTGGAGTGAATGGGAAGGGGTTTGGGTCCATTGGGATTGTGTACAGTGGAGTGAATGGGAAGGGGTTTGGGTCCATTGGGATTGTGTACAGTGGAGTGAATGGGAAGGGGTTTGGGTCCATTGGGATTGTGTACAGTGGAGTGAATGGGAAGGGGTTTGGGTCCATTGGGATTGTGTACAGTGGAGTGAATGGGAAGGGGTTTGGGTCCATTGGGATTGTGTACAGTGGAGTGAATGGGAAGGGGTTTGGGTCCATTGGGATTGTGTACAGTGGAGTGAATGGGAAGGGGTTTGGGTCCATTGGGATTGTGTACTGTGGAGTGAATGGGAAGGGGTTTGGATCCATTGGGATTGTGTACAGTGGAGTGAATGGGAAGGGGTTTTGATCCATTGGGATTGTGTACAGTGGGAGTGAATGGAAAGGGGTTTGGGTCCATTGGGATTGTGTACAGTGGAGTGAATGGGAAGGGGTTTGGGTCCATTGGGATTGTGTACGGTGGGAGTGAATGGGAAGGGGTTTGGGTCCATTAGGATTGTGTACGGTGGGAGTGAATGGGAAGGGGTTTGGGTCCATTGGGATTGTGTACAGTGGGAGTGAGCGGGAAGGGGTTTGGGTCCATTGGGATTGTGTACAGTGGGAGTGAACAGGAAGTGGTTTGGGTCTATTGGGATTGCGTACAGTGGGAGTGAACGGGAAGGGATTTGGGTCCATTGGGATTGTGTACAGTGGAGTGAATGGGAAGGGGTTTGGGTCCATTGGGATTGTGTACAGTGGAGTGAATGGGAAGGGATTTGGGTCCATTGGGATTGTGTACAGTGGGCGTGAACGGGAAGGGGTTTGGGTCCATTGGGATTGTGTACGGTGGGAGTGAACGGGAAGGCGTTTGGGTCCATTAGGATTGTGTACAGTGGGAGTGAGCGGGAAGGGGTTTGGGTCCATTGGGATTGTGTACAGTGGGAGTGAATGGGAAGGGATTTGGGTCCATTGGGATTGTGTACAGTGGGAGTGAACGGGTAGGGGTTTGGGTCCATTGGGATTGTGTACAGTGGGAGTGAACGGGAAGGGGTTTGGGTCCATTGGGATTGTGTACAGTGGGAGTGAACGGGAAGGGGTTTGGGTCCATTGGGATTGTGTACAGTGGAGTGAATGGGAAGGGGTTTGGGTCCATTGGGATTGTGTACAGTGGGAGTGAATGGGAAGGGGTTTGGGTCCATTAGGATTGTGTACGGTGGGAGTGAACGGGAAGGGGTTTGGGTCCATTAGGATTGTGTACAGTGGGAGTGAGCGGGAAGGGGTTTGGGTCCATTGGGATTGTGTACGGTGGGAGTGAATGGGAAGGGATTTGTGTCCATTAGGATTGTGTACGGTGGGAGTGAACGGGAAGGGGTTTGGGTCCATTGGGATTGTGTACAGTGGGAGTGAACGGGAAGGGGTTTGGGTCCATTGGGATTGTGTACAGTGGGAGTGAACGGGAAGGGGTTTGGGTCCATTGGGATTGAGCACAGTGGGAGTGAACGGTAAGGGATTTGGGTCCATTGGGATTGTGTACAGTGGGAGTGAACGGGAAGGGGTTTGGGTCCATTAGGACTGTGTACGGTGGGAGTGAACGGGAAAGGGTTTGGGTCCATTAGGATTGTGTACAGTGGGAGTGAACGGGTAGGGGTTTGGGTCCATTGGGATTGTGTACAGTGGGAGTGAATGGGAAGGGATTTGGGTCCATTGGGATTGTGTACAGTGGGAGTGAACGGGTAGGGGTTTGGGTCCATTGGGATTGTGTACAGTGGGAGTGAATGGGAAGGGATTTGGGTCCATTGGGATTGTGTACAGTGGAGTGAATGGGAAGGGGTTTGTGTCCATTGGGATTGTGTACAGTGGGAGTGAATGGGAAGGGATTTGGGTCCATTGGGATTGTGTACAGTGGGAGTGAACGGGTAGGGGTTTGGGTCCATTGGGATTGTGTACAGTGGGAGTGAACGGGAAGGGGTTTGGGTCCATTGGGATTGTGTACAGTGGGAGTGAACGGGAAGGGGTTTGGGTCCATTGGGATTGTGTACAGTGGAGTGAATGGGAAGGGGTTTGGGTCCATTGGGATTGTGTACAGTGGGAGTGAATGGGAAGGGGTTTGGGTCCATTAGGATTGTGTACGGTGGGAGTGAACGGGAAGGAGTTTGGGTCCATTAGGATTGTGTACAGTGGGAGTGAGCGGGAAGGGGTTTGGGTCCATTGGGATTGTGTACGGTGGGAGTGAATGGGAAGGGATTTGGGTCCATTAGGATTGTGTACGGTGGGAGTGAACGGGAAGGGGTTTGGGTCCATTGGGATTGTGTACAGTGGGAGTGAACGGGAAGGGGTTTGGGTCCATTGGGATTGTGTACAGTGGGAGTGAACGGGAAGGGGTTTGGGTCCATTGGGATTGAGCACAGTGGGAGTGAACGGTAAGGGATTTGGGTCCATTGGGATTGTGTACAGTGGGAGTGAACGGGAAGGGATTTGGGTCCAATGGGATTGAGCACAGTGGGAGTGAACAGGAAGGGGTTTGGGTCCAATGGGATTGAGCACAGTGGAAGTGAACAGGAAGGGATTTGGGTCCATTGGGATTGTGTACAGTGGGAGTGAACAGGAAGGGATTTGGGTCCATTGGGATTGTGTACAGTGGAGTGAATGGGAAGGGGTTTGGGTCCATTGGGATTGTGTACAGTGGGAGTGAACGGGAAAGGGTTTGGGTCCATTGGGATTGTGTACGGTGGGAGTGAGCGGGAAGGGGTTTGGGTCCATTGGGATTGTGTACAGTGGGAGTGAACAGGAAGGGATTTGGGTCCAATGGGATTGAGCACAGTGGGAGTGAATGGGAAGGGGTTTGGGTCCATTGGGATTGTGTACAGTGGGAGTGAACGGGAAGGGATTTGGGTCCATTGGGATTGTGTACAGTGGGAGTGAACGGGTAGGGGTTTGGGTCCATTGGGATTGTGTACAGTGGAGTGAATGGGAAGGGGTTTGTGTCCATTGGGATTGTGTACAGTGGAGTGAATGGGAAGGGGTTTGGGTCCATTGGGATTGTGTACAGTGGGAGTGATTGGGAAGGGGTTTGGGTCCATTGGGATTGTGTACAGTGGGAGTGAACAGGAAGGGATTTGGGTCCAATGGGATTGAGCACAGTGGGAGTGAACGGGAAGGGATTTGGGTCCATTGGGATTGTGTACAGTGGGAGTGAACAGGAAGGGATTTGGGTCCAATGGGATTGAGCACAGTGAAGTGATTGGATCCAATGGGATAAACTTTGCTCCGTTTGGGATTTCACTAAACAATTCCCAGCTCTCTGCTCACTTCATTTCTGGTCAGTTTGCGGTTCAGAATGAAATGTAGTTGCTGTCACTGCCTTCAAATCAATCAGCTCTCAACAATTTGAACAAACGCTGCAGTGCAATGTTTGCTGTTAAATAAGGGCCCTGAGCAGGCAGGAGGCTGTGTGAAACCATGCCAGTTCCTACAGTACGTTCCCCAGACTGTGTTTATTGTCAGGTTTTGTATGAAAAGAGCAGTGATGGCTCCACACAGATTCTCACTCTCGATAGTCCAATTGCAGCTCCTACAGCTTCTGGCAATAAATATCTCATAAAGTAGCTCATCCTCGCCAATGGCAGGAAAGAGACTTTCAACTCGGGGGCGGGGGCGGTGGGGGGGGATATCATAATCTGTTGACAATCGATAGCTTCGTCCCCACTCCCTTCACGTTCTCTAGTTAAACAAAGAGCCCGAGTTTGATCCTTATCCCAACAGAAAGTGATGCTTTAGTGATTGGAACAGTTCTGTGCTGTCTGCTGTTACAAACAGGCCAATCTTTAACGTTGCTACTTCATCATATTATTGGAGTAAGCTGCTGGCTTCTTCCCTGGATCTAGAATGACAACATGCAACACTCACTCAATCCACATCACACCACAAACACACATGAAGTTAGCGGATGTGTTAATGTTACATCAGTGGAGCATCTCCAGAAACACTGGCATTTATCCCAAGCAATTTGAGCTCCCAGTGGTTTCCAGGTCTGGGCTTCAGCTCTGTCTCTCCAACACTGGGCAGTTGACGTATTGGAACTTGCATTCAGATGAATCCAGAGGGTGAGGAACAAGCAGTGATGATGCTGTTCCCGGGAATGGTAGCCAGTGAATTGGAAGATACTTCAACAACAGTTTCAATTCCATCATGCTGAGAGAGATTCCAGGCAAACACACTCACCAGTCGCAAATACTTCACATGCCGGTCCTTCAGCTACCGGACAGAGCAGTGCAGGAAGGGGCATAGGCCAGAGGACAAAGGGCAAAGGTCAGAGGTAAGGGTACATTTTAGCAAACAACAAAAAGGCTCAATTATAAAGCAGGAAAAACATCAAAAAGCACCAACTGAGGAAAGGTATAACACGGAATGAACCCAACTCCAATTCGAGCTCAACATGGGAAGCCCTCAAACACCGACAAAGCCGTCTCTTCAACATCTGCTGCAAAGAATGGTGCAATGATCAGCTGAGTAATCAACTCTAATCACCTCCACCAACCACAATCTGACTGATGGAGGTGAGATTGTTCAGGTCAGGGCCAAATACTGAGCTCCAGGATTATTCCTGTAATAGAAAAATCCTAAAATCCATCAAATCTCAGCCTCAGCTTTTCAACGGGAATTCAGCTGTTGGAGTGGGCGGAGCTAGAGAGTCGAGCAATGGCAGGAGATCCCAGACCCGTGTTATGCTCCTCGTGCTCAATGTGGGAGTTCAGGGACGCGGCCGATGCCCCTGACTCCTTCATGTGCGGGAAGTGTGTCCAGCTGCAGCTCCTGTTAGACCGCATGGCGGCTCTGGAGCTGCGGATGGACTCACTTTGGAGCATCCGCGATGCTGAGGAGGTCGTGGATAGCACGTTCAGTGAGTTGGTCACACCGCAGATTAGGATTGGTGAGGGAGACAGGGAATGGGTGACCAAAAGGCAGAGAAAGAGCAGGAAGGCAGTGCAGGTGTCCCCTGCGGTCATCTCCATCTGAAACAGGTATACCGTTTTGGATACTGTTGGGGGAGATGACTCACCAGGGAAGGCAGTAGTAGCCAGGCTCATGGCACCGTAGCTGGCTCTGCTGCACAGAAGGGCGGGAAAAAGACTGGCAGGGCAATAGTCATAGAGGATTCAATTGTAAGGGGAGTAGACAGGCGTTTCTGTGGTCGAAAACGAGACTCCCGAATGGTATGTTGCCTCCCGGGTGCACGGGTCAGGGATGTCTCTGATCGGCTGCAAGACATACTGAAGGGGGAGGGTGAACAGCCAGTTGTCGTGGTGCATATAGGCACCAACGATATAGGTAGAAAACAGGATGAGGTCCTACAATCAGAATTTAGGGAGTTAGGAGATAAGTTAAAAAGTAGGACCTCAAAGGTAGTAATCTCAGGATTGCTACCAGTGCCACGAAATAGTCAGAGTAGAAATTCAAGAATAGTCAGAATGAATATGTGGCTTGAGAGATGGTGCAGGAGGGAGGGGTTCAGATTTTTGGGACATTGGAACTGGTTCTGGGGGTGGTGGGACCATCACAAATCGGATGGTCTACACTGGGCAGGACTGGAACCAATGTCCTAGGGGGTGCTTTTGTTAACACTGTTGGGGAGGTTTTAAACTAATGTGGCAGGGGTAAGGGAACCAGATTAGGAAGTTAGAGGTCAGTAAAGAAGCAGCAACTAAAGCCAGTAAGGTACTAGATAATAAACTCAATGTGACTAAGGTGAAGAGTAGACAGGGAAGAGATGATGAACGCAAAGGGAGAGATGGTCTGAGGTGCATTTGTTTTAATGCGAGAAGTGTAGCAGGTAAGGCAGATGAACTTAGGGCTTGGATCAGTACCTGGGAATATGATGTTATTGGTATTACTGAGACTTGGTTGAGGGAAGGGCAGGACTGGCAACTGAATATCCCAGGGTATAGATGCTTCAGGAGGGATAGAGAGGGAGGTAGAAGGGGTGGAGGAGTTGCATTACTGGTCAGGGATGATATCACAGCTGTGATTAAGGAGGGGCACGATGGAGGATTCGAGCACTGAGGCAATATTGGTAGAGCAAAGAAATAGGAAGGGTGCAGTAACATTGTTGGGACTTTACTACAGGCCTCCCAAAAGCGAGCATGAAGTAGAGGAACAAATATGTAGACAGATTATAGAAAAATGTAGGAGCAATAGGTTGGTCGTGATGGGAGATTTTAACTTCACCAACATTGAATAGGACTCATCTAGTGTTGGAGGCGTAGATGGAGCAGAGTTTGTAAGGAGCATCCAGGAGAGTTTTTTAGAGCAGTATGTAAATAGTCCAACTCGGGAAGGGGCCATACTGGACCTGGTATTGGGGAATGATCCCGGTCAGGTGGTTGAAGTTTCAGTTGGTGATTACTTTGGGAATAGCGATCACAATTCCGTAAGTTTTAGAATGCTCATGGATAAAGACGAGAGTGGTCCTAAAGGAAGAGTACTAAATTGGGGAAAGGCAGAGTATAACAAAATTCGGCAGGAACTAGGGAATGTGGATTGGGAGCAGCTGTTTCAGGGTAAATCCACATTTGAAATGTGGGAGTCTTTTAAGGAAAGGTCGATTAGAGTGCAGGACAAACATGTCCCTGTGAAAATGAGGGATAGAAATGGCAAGATTAGGGAACCATGGATGACGGGTGGAATTGTGAGACTAGCTAAGATGAAAAAGGAAGCATACATAAGATCTAGACGACTTAGAACTGATGAAGCTTTGGAGGAATATCGGGAATGTAGGACCAATCTGAAACGAGGAATCAAGAGGGCTAAAATGCGTCATGAATTATCTTTGGCTAACAGGGTTAAGGAAAATCCCAAAGCCTTTTATTCGTAAACAAGGAGCAAGAGGATAACTAGAGAAAGGATTGGCCCACTCAAAAACAAAAGAGGGAATTTATGCGTAGAGTCAGAGGAAATGGGTGAGATTCTTAATGAGTACTTTGCATCGGTATTCACCAAGAAGAGGGACATGACGGATGTTGAGGCTAGGGATGGATGTTTAAATACTCTAGGTCAAGTCGGCATAAGGAAGGGGGAAGTTTTGAGTATTCTAAAAGACATTAAGGTGGACAAGTCCCCAGGACCGGATGGGATCTATCCCAGGTTATTGAGGGAAGCGAGGGTCGAAATAGCTGGGGCCTTAACAGATATCTTTGCAGCATCCTTGAGCATGGGTGAGGTCCCGGAGGACTGGAGAATTGCTAATGTTGTCCCTTTGTTTAAGAAGGGTAGCAGGGATAATCCAGGGAATTATAGACCTGTGAGCTTGCGTCAGTGGTCGGCAAACTGTTGGAGAAGATACTGAGGGATAGGATTTACATTTGGAAGAAAATAGACTTATCAGTGATAGGCAGCATGGTTTTGTGCAGGGAAGGTCATGTCTTACAAACCTAATAGAATTCTTTGAGGAAGTGACAAAGTTAATTGATGAGGGAAGGGCTGTAGGTGTCATATACATGGACTTCAGTCAGGCGTTTGATAAAGTTTCCCATGGCAGGTTGATGGAAAAAGTGAAGTTGCATGGGGTTCAGGGTGTACTAGCTAGATGGATAAAGAACTGGCTGGGCAACAGGAGACAGAGAGTAGTGGTGGAAGGGAGTGTCTCAAAATGGAGAAAGGTGACTAGTGGTGTTCCACAGGGATCCGTGCTCGGACCACTGTTGTTTGTGAAATACATAAATGATCTGGACGAAGGTGTAGGTGGTCTGATTAGCAAGTTTGCAGATGATACTAAGATTGGTGGAGTTGCAGATGGCGAGAGGGACTGTCAGAGAATACAGCAAAATATAGATAGATTGGAGAGTTGGGCAGAGAAATGGCAGATGGAGTTCAATCCAGGCAAATGCGAGGTGATGCATTTTGGAAGATCTAATCCAAGAGCGGACTATATAGTCAATGGAAGAGTCCTGGGGAAAATTGATGTACAGAGAGATCTGGGGGTTCAGGTCCATTGTACCCTGAAGGTGGCAACGCAGGTCGATAGAGTGGTCAAGAAGGCATACAGCATGCTTGCCTTCATCGGACAGGGTATTGAGTACAAGAGTCGGTGGGTCATGTTACAGTTGTATAGGACTTTGGTTAGGCCACATTTGGAATACTGCGTGCAGTTCTGGTCGCCACATTACCAGAAGGATGTGGATGCTTTAGAGAGGGTGCAGAGGAGGTTCACCAGGATGTTGCCTGGTATGGAGGGTGCTAGCTATGAAGAAAGGTTGAGTAGATTAGGATTGTTTTCGTTGGAAAGACGGAGGTTGAGGGGGGACCTGATTCAGGTCTACAAAATCATGAGAGGTATAGACAGGGTGGATAGCAACAAGCTTTTTCCAATAGTGGGGGTGTCAATTACAAGGGGTCACGATTTCAAGGTGAGAGGGGGAAAGTTTAAGGGAGATGTGCGTGGAAAGTTTTTTACGCAGAAGATGGTGGGTGCCTGGAACGCTTTACCAGCGGAGGTGGTAGAGGCGGGCACGTTAGCATCATTTAAGATGCATCTGGACAGATATATGAACGGGCGGGAACAGAGGGAAGTAGATCCTTGGAAAATAGGAGACAGGTTTAGATAAAGGATCTGGATCGGCGCAGGCTGGGAGGGCCGAAGGGCCTGTTCCTGTGCTGTAATTTTCCTTGTTCTCTGATCCCTGATCTAATGTCAGAGTTTTACAGCATGGAACGAGGCTCTTCGGCCCATCGAGTCTGCACTGGCCATCAAGCACCTGTCTGTTCTATTCCCATTTCCCAGCACTTGCTGCGTGACCTTGTCTGCTCATCTAAATACTTCTTCAATGCTCTGAGGGTCTCTGCCTTCACCACCCTCTCAGGCAGCGAGTTCCAGACTCCCACCACCTTCTGCGCCAAGATGCTGTTCCTCAAATCCCCTGTAAATCCCTGCCCCCTGGACATTGAGCCCTCCACTCAGCGGAAAAGGTTCTTCCTCGCTACTTAGTTCCTGAACTAATACTGAGTAAAATCTCAAAATCTGCTGATGACACCAACCTTGGAGGAGTGGCAACGGATGAGGATGGTCCACAGTGACTGGAATGGGCATTGATGGGTGAAAGGAATGGGCATTGATGGGTGAAAGGAATGGGCATTGATGGCAGATGGACTTGGATCTACAGAGGTGTATCCAAGCTAAGCTACAGGACTGTCGGCCGGGAACAGGAAGGTGGGATTAGAAAGGGCACCTGGGTGTCCTCGGGCTAGTGTGGACAAGATGGGCTGAATGGCCTCCTTCTGTGTTGTAACTTTTCCTTGATTCTATGTGCCAGCTAATACACTTTGGCACAAAGGATCTGGAGAGACAAATATGGAGTTAATGTGCGAGTTGTGAAGGGTTTGCAGGAACAGAGGGAGCTGGGGGTTTGTGTGGACAGATCTTTAAAGATGCCAGGACAAATTGAGAGAGTGGTTGGCGAAGATACTTCAGGAAGGATGTGAGGGTCCTTCAGAGGGTGAGGAGGGGATTTACCGGAATGGTTCCAGGATGAGGGATTTCAGTTACAAGGTTGGTTTGGAGGATCTGGAGTTGTTCTTCCAGGTAGTCTGGGTTATGTTGATGTCAAAAAGGAGGAGGTGTTGGCCGTCTTGAAAACCATTAAGGTAGCTAAGTCCCCAGGTCCTGATGGGATCTACCTCAGAATACTGAGGGAAGCAAGGGAGGAAATTGCTGGGGCCTTGACTGACATCTTTGTATCCTCATTGGCTACAGGGGAGATCCCAGAGGACTGGAGAATAGCTAATGTGGTTCCGCTGTTTAAGAAAGGCAGCAGGGATAATCCTGGAAACTATAGGCCGGTGAGCCTCACGTCAGTGGTCGGTAAATTATTGGAGAGGATTCTTCGAGACAGGATTTACTCCCATTTGGAAACAAATGAACGTATTAGCGAGAGGCAGCATGGTTTTGTGAAGGGGAGATCATATCTCACATACTTGATTGAGCTTTTGGACAAAATGGGCAGCACGGTAGCACAGTAGTTACCACTGTTGCTTCACAGCTCCAGGGTCCCAGGTTTGATTCCCCGCTGGGTCACTGTCTGTGCGGAGTCTGCACGTTCTCCCCGTGTCTGCGTGGGTTTCCTCCAGGTGCTCCGGTTTCCTCCCACAGGTCCTGAAAGACGTGCTGTTTGGTAATTTGGACATTCTGAATTCTCCCTGTGTATCCGAACAGGCGCCGGAATGTGGTGACTAGGGGCTTTTCACAGTAACTTCATTGTCATGTTAATGTCAGCCTACTTGTAACAATAATAAAGATTATTATTTTTATCACATGATTGATGCAGGTAGGGCAGTGGATATTTTTTATATGGACTTCAGTAAGGCCTTTGACAAGGTGCCTCATGGTAGACTGGTACAAAAGGTGAAGTCACACGGGATCAGGGTTGAGCTGATCAAGATGGATACAAAACTGGCTCGGTCATAGAAGGCAGAGAGTAGCAATGGAAGGGTGATTTTCTAATTGGAGGGCTGTGACTAGTAGGGTTCCGCAGGGATCAGTGCTGGGACCTTTGCTGTTCGTAGTATATATAAATGATTTGGAGGAAAATGTAACTGGTCTGATTAGTAAGTTTGCGGACGACACAAAGGTTGGTGGAATTGCGGAAAGCGATGAGGACTGTCAGAGGATACAGCAGGATTTAGATCGTTTGGAGACTTGGGCGGAGAGATGGCAGATGGAGTTTAATCCGGACTAATGTGAGGTAATGCATTTTGGAAGGTCTAATACCCGTTCTAATTCCCGTACCAGCCTCCCCGAACAGGTGCCGGAATTTGGCGACTCGGGGCTTTTCACAGTAACTTCATTGAAGCCTACTCGTGACAATAAGCGATTTTCATTTTCATACAGATGGGAAATATACAGTGAATGGTAGAACCCTCAAGAGTATTGACAGTCAGAGAGATCTTGGTGTACAGGTCCACAAGTCACTGAAAGGGGCAACACAGGCGGAGAAGGTAGTCAAGAAGGCATACGGCATGCTTGCCTTCATTGGCCGGGGCATTGAGTATAAGAATTGGCAAATCATGTTGCAGCTGTATAGACCTTAGTTAGGCCACACTTGGAGTATAGTGTTCAATTCTGGTCGCCACACTACCAGAAGGATGTGGAGGCTTTAGAGAGGGTGCAGAAGAGATTTACCAGGATGTTGCCTGGTATGGAGGACATTAGCTATGAGGAGAGGTTGAATAAACTCGGTTTGTTCTCACTGGAACGACAGAGGTTGAGGGGCGACCTGATAGATGTCTACAAAATTATGAGGGGCATAGACAGAGTGGATAGTCAGAGGCTTTTCTCCAGGGTAGAGGGTTCAATTACTAGGGGCATAGGTTTAAGGTGCGAGGGGAAAGGTTTAGAGGAGATGTACGAGGCAGGTCTTTTACACAGAGGGCAGTGGGTGCCTGGAACTCGCTGCCGGAGGAGGGGGTGGAAGCAGGGACGATAGTGACATTTAAGGGGCATCTTGACAAATACATCAACAGGATGGGAATAGAGGGATACGGACCCCGGAAGGGTCGGGGGTTTTGGGTTAGATTAGCAGCATGGTCGGCACAGGCTTGGAGGGCCGAAGGGCCTGTTCCTGTGCTGTACTTTTCTTTATTCTTGGAGTGAAGGAGAGTGAAGGGAGATTTGATAGAGGTCCATCGGCTGTTGGTGCAAAGATTGGGGGACAGGGATCTGAGGAAGAATTTTTCTATACAGTGAATGGGGATAATCTGGAACTTGCTGACATGAGGGTGGTGGGAGTGAGATGGGAATAATTTCAAAAGGAAATTGGACGGACAATGGGAAATAAAATAAAAGCAAATTACTGCGGATGCTGGAATCTGAAACGAAAGGGAAAATGCTGGAAAATCTCAGCAGGTCCGGCAGCATCTGTAGGGAGAGAAGAGAGCTAACGTTTCGAGTCCAGATGACCCTTTGTCAAAGCTAACAGACAGAGGAAGTGGGAAATATTTATACTGTGGAGTTATACATCTTTCATTCTCACTCCACAGTATAAATATTTCCTAATTTCTATGTCTTTTAGCTTCGACAAAGGGTCATCGGACTCGAAACTTGGGCAGAATTCTCCGACCACCCGCAGGGACGGGGAATCGCCCTGGGCCGGCGTAAATCCCACCCCCGCCGTGGCCGGAATTCTCCGCCACCCGGGAATCGGCGGGAGTGGGAATCACGGCCCGCCGATCGGCGTGCCCCCCGCGGCGATTCTCCGGCCCGCGATGGGCCAAAGTCCCGCCGCTGACAGGCCTCTCCCGCCGACGTGGTTTAAACCACCTCTGTGCCGGCGGGATTGGTGGCGCGAGCGGGCCCCCGGGATCCTGGGGGGGGGGGGTGCGGGGCGATCGGACCTGGGGCGTGCCCCCACGGTGGCCTGGCCCGCGATTGGGGCCCACCGATCGGCGGGCAGGCCAGTGCCGTGGGGGCACTCTTTTTCTTCCGCCATCGCCACGGCCTCCACCATGGCGGAGGTGGAAGAGACCCCCCCTACCGCGCATGCGCCGGTGGTGACATTAGCGGCCGCTGACACACCAGCGCATGCGCGGACCGGCGAAGGCCTTTCGGCCAGCCCCGATGCCGAGCGGAGTAGGCCAAAGGCCGTTGCCGCCAGATTTGGCGCCATCGGCGGAGCGGGAGCCACTCTGGCGCGTGCCTAGCCCCTAAAAGTGCAGAGAATTCCGCACCTTTGGGGAGGCCCGACGCCGGAGTGGTTGGTGCCACTCCGCTACGCCGGGACCCCCCACCCCACCGGGTAGGGGTGAATTTCACCCCTTGTATCAGACAAACTTGCCGCCCTGACCAAAGACCCTGGCCAATGACTTCCCTCCGAGATTTCCACTTGTGGGAGAATCTGCAACTCGGGGTCACTGTTGATAAATAGGGAGCAGCTCATTGAGGACGGAGATAAAATGTTTATCTGGAGAAAGCCCCCGGTGAGTTCTGGATCTCTCGTCCTGAAGAAGCAGAATCTTTGAATATTTTTAAGGCAGAGCTGC
The DNA here is from genome assembly GCF_902713615.1 of Scyliorhinus canicula. NCBI lineage: Eukaryota > Metazoa > Chordata > Chondrichthyes > Carcharhiniformes > Scyliorhinidae > Scyliorhinus > Scyliorhinus canicula. The sequence goes on along the minus strand of NC_052150.1, from coordinate 233,330,814 downwards.
TTAAATTCCTGATTAACAAGGGGGGGTGGGTGAAAGGTTATGGGGGTGGGTGGGCTGCAGATGAAATGAAGTGAAATTTCATTTCAATGAAGTTTTCAATTAAGATTTGAGGTTATTATCAGATCAGTAATGATTTATTAAATGGTGGAGCAGACTCAAGGGGCTGAATGGCCTCCTCCTGTTCATACATCAGCCTCTAACCCGCAAACAACCCGATCTCTCTTCTGATCCTCCATGACCAGCTCCAACCTCTTAACGCCTTCCTCCCCCACATCAGGCTGGTGGAATTGGCAACATGAGTCTCTGAGATTAGAGATAAATTAAAGAAAACCAGCGAGAGAGGGAAGCAGCAATAAAGGTGAAAAACAGAGCATTCAACCAGGTCTGAGAACACTCAGACCCTCACACACCCTACCACAGTCTGCCCCACAGTCAGGGGTCTCAGAGTAGCGGCCCAGAGAGAGCCCACACAGAGAGGCTCAGAGTGACCACTCGGACAGACCTCACAGTGAGGCTCAGAGTGACCGCTCGGACAGACCCCACAGTGAGGGGTCTCAGAGTGACCGCTCGGACAGACCCCACAGTGAGGGGTCTCAGAGTGACCGCTCGGACAGACCCCACAGTGAGGCTCAGAGTGACCGCTCAGACAGACCTCACAGTGAGGCTCAGAGTGACCGCTCGGACAGACCCCACAGTGAGGGGTCTCAGAGTGATCGCTCGGACAGACCCCACAGTGAGGGGTCTCAGAGTGACCGCTCGGACAGACCCCACAGTGAGGCTCAGAGTGACCGCTCGGACAGACCCCACAGTGAGGCTCAGAGTGACCGCTCGGACAGACCCCACAGTGAGGCTCAGAGTGACCGCTCGGACAGACCCCACAGTGAGGCTCAGAGTGACCGCTCGGACAGACCTCACAGTGAGGCTCAGAGTGACCGCTCGGACAGACCTCACAGTGAGGGGTCTCAGAGTGACCGCTCGGACAGACCTCACAGTGAGGCTCAGAGTGACCGCTCGGACAGACCTCACAGTGAGGCTCAGAGTGACCGCTCGGACAGACCTCACAGTGAGGGGTCTCAGAGTGACCGCTCGGACAGACCTCACAGTGAGGCTCAGAGTGACCGCTCGGACAGACCCACAGTGAGGGGTCTCAGAGTGACCGCTCGGACAGACCTCACAGTGAGGCTCAGAGTGACCGCTCGGACAGACCTCACAGTGAGGCTCAGAGTGACCGCTCGGACAGACCCACAGTGAGGGGTCTCAGAGTGACCGCTCGGACAGACCTCACAGTGAGGCTCAGAGTGACCGCTCGGACAGACCTCACAGTGAGGGGTCTCAGAGTGACCGCTCGGACAGACCTCACAGTGAGGCTCAGAGTGACCGCTCGGACAGACCCCACAGTGAGGCTCAGAGTGACCGCTCGGACAGACCCCACAGTGAGGCTCAGAGTGACCGCTCGGACAGACCTCACAGTGAGGCTCAGAGTGACCGCTCGGACAGACCTCACAGTGAGGCTCAGAGTGACCGCTCGGACAGACCCCACAGTGAGGCTCAGAGTGACCGCTCGGACAGACCCCACAGTGAGGCTCAGAGTGACCGCTCGGACAGACCTCACAGTGAGGCTCAGAGTGACCGCTCGGACAGACCCCACAGTGAGGCTCAGAGTGACCGCTCGGACAGACCCCACAGTGAGGCTCAGAGTGACCGCTCGGACAGACCCACAGTGAGGGGTCTCAGAGTGACCGCTCGGACAGACCCACAGTGAGGGGTCTCAGAGGGACCGCTCGGACAGACCCCACAGTGAGGCTCAGAGTGACCGCTCGGACAGACCTCACAGTGAGGGGTCTCAGAGTGACCGCTCGGACAGACCCCACAGTGAGGCTCAGAGTGACCGCTCGGACAGACCCCACAGTGAGGCTCAGAGTGACCGCTCGGACAGACCCCACAGTGAGGCTCAGAGTGACCGCTCGGACAGACCCCACAGTGAGGCTCAGAGTGACCGCTCGGACAGACCTCACAGTGAGGCTCAGAGTGACCGCTCAGACAGACCCCACAGTGAGGCTCAGAGTGACCGCTCGGACAGACCTCACAGTGAGGCTCAGAGTGACCGCTCGGACAGACCTCACAGTGAGGCTCAGAGTGACCGCTCGGACAGACCTCACAGTGAGGCTCAGAGTGACCGCTCGGACAGACCTCACAGTGAGGCTCAGAGTGACCGCTCGGACAGACCCCACAGAGAGGCTCAGAGTGACCGCTCGGACAGACCCCACAGTGAGGGGTCTCAGAGTGACCGCTCGGACAGACCCCACAGTGAGGCTCAGAGTGACCGCTCGGACAGACCTCACAGTGAGGCTCAGAGTGACCGCTCGGACAGACCCCACAGTGAGGCTCAGAGTGACCGCTCGGACAGACCTCACAGTGAGGGGTCTCAGAGTGACCGCTCGGACAGACCTCACAGTGAGGCTCAGAGTGACCGCTCGGACAGACCTCACAGTGAGGCTCAGAGTGACCGCTCGGACAGACCTCACAGTGAGGGGTCTCAGAGTGACCGCTCGGACAGACCTCACAGTGAGGGGTCTCAGAGTGACCGCTCGGACAGACCCCACAGTGAGGCTCAGAGTGACCGCTCGGACAGACCCCACAGTGAGGCTCAGAGTGACCGCTCGGACAGACCTCACAGTGAGGCTCAGAGTGACCGCTCGGACAGACCTCACAGTGAGGGGTCTCAGAGTGACCGCTCGGACAGACCCCACAGTGAGGCTCAGAGTGACCGCTCGGACAGACCCCACAGTGAGGGGTCTCAGAGTGACCGCTCGGACAGACCTCACAGTGAGGGGTCTCAGAGTGACCGCTCGGACAGACCACACAGTGAGGGGTCTCAGAGTGACCGCTCGGACAGACCCCACAGTGAGGCTCAGAGTGACCGCTCGGACAGACCTCACAGTGAGGGGTCTCAGAGTGACCGCTCGGACAGACCACACAGTGAGGGGTCTCAGAGTGACCGCTCGGACAGACCCCACAGTGAGGCTCAGAGTGACCGCTCGGACAGACCCACAGTGAGGCTCAGAGTGACCGCTCGGACAGACCCCACAGTGAGGGGTCTCAGAGTGACCGCTCGGACAGACCCCACAGTGAGGCTCAGAGTGACCGCTCGGACAGACCCCACAGTGATGCTCAGAGTGACCGCTCGGACAGACCTCACAGTGAGGCTCAGAGTGACCGCTCGGACAGACCCACAGTGAGGGGTCTCAGAGTGACCGCTCGGACAGACCTCACAGTGAGGCTCAGAGTGACCGCTCGGACAGACCCCACAGTGAGGCTCAGAGTGACCGCTCGGACAGACCCACAGTGAGGGGTCTCAGAGTGACCGCTCGGACAGACCTCACAGTGAGGCTCAGAGTGACCGCTCGGACAGACCCCACAGTGAGGCTCAGAGTGACCGCTCGGACAGACCTCACAGTGAGGGGTCTCAGAGTGACCGCTCGGACAGACCTCACAGTGAGGCTCAGAGTGACCGCTCGGACAGACCCCACAGTGAGGCTCAGAGTGACCGCTCGGACAGACCTCACAGTGAGGGGTCTCAGAGTGACCGCTCGGACAGACCTCACAGTGAGGCTCAGAGTGACCGCTCGGACAGACCCCACAGTGAGGCTCAGAGTGACCGCTCGGACAGACCCCACAGTGAGGCTCAGAGTGACCGCTCGGACAGACCTCACAGTGAGGCTCAGAGTGACCGCTCGGATAGACCCCACAGTGAGGGGTCTCAGAGTGACCGCTCGGACAGACCTCACAGTGAGGCTCAGAGTGACCGCTCGGACAGACCCCACAGTGAGGGGTCTCAGAGTGACCGCTCGGACAGACCCCACAGTGAGGGGTCTCAGAGTGACCGCTCGGACAGACCTCACAGTGAGGCTCAGAGTGACCGCTCGGACAGACCCCACAGTGAGGCTCAGAGTGACCGCTCGGACAGACCCCACAGTGATGCTCAGAGTGACCGCTCGGACAGACCCACAGTGAGGGGTCTCAGAGTGACCGCTCGGACAGACCACACAGTGAGGGGTCTCAGAGTGACCGCTCGGACAGACCCCACAGTGAGGCTCAGAGTGACCGCTCGGACAGACCCCACAGTGAGGGGTCTCAGAGTGACCGCTCAGACAGACCTCACAGTGAGGCTCAGAGTGACCGCTCGGACAGACCCCACAGTGAGGCTCAGAGTGACCGCTCGGACAGACCTCACAGTGAGGCTCAGAGTGACCGCTCGGACAGACCCCACAGTGAGGGGTCTCAGAGTGACCGCTCGGACAGACCCCACAGTGAGGCTCAGAGTGACCGCTCGGACAGACCCCACAGTGAGGGGTCTCAGAGTGACCGCTCGGACAGACCCCACAGTGAGGCTCAGAGTGACCGCTCGGACAGACCCCACAGTGAGGGGTCTCAGAGTGACCGCTCGGACAGACCCCACAGTGAGGCTCAGAGTGACCGCTCGGACAGACCCCACAGTGAGGGGTCTCAGAGTGACCGCTCGGACAGACCCCACAGTGAGGCTCAGAGTGACCGCTCGGACAGACCTCACAGTGAGGCTCAGAGTGACCGCTCGGACAGACCTCACAGTGAGGGGTCTCAGAGTGACCGCTCGGACAGACCACACAGTGAGGGGTCTCAGAGTGACCGCTCGGACAGACCCCACAGTGATGCTCAGAGTGACCGCTCGCACAGACCCCACAGTGAGGCTCAGAGTGACCGCTCGGACAGACCTCACAGTGAGGGGTCTCAGAGTGACCGCTCGGACAGACCCCACAGTGAGGCTCAGAGTGACCGCTCGGACAGACCTCACAGTGAGGGGTCTCAGAGTGACCGCTCGGACAGACCCCACAGTGAGGCTCAGAGTGACCGCTCGGACAGACCCCACAGTGAGGGGTCTCAGAGTGACCGCTCGGACAGACCCCACAGTGAGGCTCAGAGTGACCGCTCGGACAGACCTCACAGTGAGGGGTCTCAGAGTGACCGCTCGGACAGACCTCACAGTGAGGCTCAGAGTGACCGCTCGGACAGACCCCACAGTGAGGCTCAGAGTGACCGCTCGGACAGACCCCACAGTGAGGCTCAGAGTGACCGCTCGGACAGACCTCACAGTGAGGCTCAGAGTGACCGCTCGGACAGACCCCACAGTGAGGGGTCTCAGAGTGACCGCTCGGACAGACCCCACAGTGAGGCTCAGAGTGACCGCTCGGACAGACCTCACAGTGAGGGGTCTCAGAGTGACCGCTCGGACAGACCTCACAGTGAGGGGTCTCAGAGTGACCGCTCGGACAGACCCCACAGTGAGGCTCAGAGTGACCGCTCGGACAGACCCCACAGAGAGGCTCAGAGTGACCGCTCGGACAGACCCCACAGTGAGGGGTCTCAGAGTGACCGCTCGGACAGACCTCACAGTGAGGCTCAGAGTGACCGCTCGGACAGACCTCACAGTGAGGCTCAGAGTGACCGCTCGGACAGACCCACAGTGAGGGGTCTCAGAGTGACCGCTCGGACAGACCCCACAGTGAGGCTCAGAGTGACCGCTCGGACAGACGCACAATGAGGCTCAGAGTGACCGCTCGGACAGACCCCACAGTGAGGGGTCTCAGAGTGACCGCTCAGACAGACCTCACAGAGAGGCTCAGAGTGACCGCTCGGACAGACCCACAGTGAGGGGTCTCAGAGTGACCGCTCGGACAGACCTCACAGTGAGGCTCAGGGTGACCGCTCGGACAGACCCCACAGTGAGGCTCAGAGTGACCGCTCGGACAGACGCACAATGAGGCTCAGAGTGACCGCTCGGACAGACCCCACAGTGAGGCTCAGAGTGACCGCTCGGACAGACCCCACAGTGAGGCTCAGAGTGACCGCTCGGACAGACCCCACAGTGAGGGGTCTCAGAGTGACCGCTCAGACAGACCTCACAGTGAGGCTCAGAGTGACCGCTCGGACAGACCTCACAGTGAGGGGTCTCAGAGTGACCGCTCGGACAGACCCCACAGTGAGGCTCAGAGTGACCGCTCGGACAGACCCCACAGTGAGGCTCAGAGTGACCGCTCGGACAGACCTCACAGTGAGGCTCAGAGTGACCGCTCGGACAGACCCCACAGTGAGGCTCAGAGTGACCGCTCGGACAGACCCACAGTGAGGCTCAGAGTGACCGCTCGGACAGACCCCACAGTGAGGGGTCTCAGAGTGACCGCTCGGACAGACCCCACAGTGAGGCTCAGAGTGACCGCTCGGACAGACCCCACAGTGATGCTCAGAGTGACCGCTCGGACAGACCTCACAGTGAGGCTCAGAGTGACCGCTCGGACAGACCCACAGTGAGGGTCTCAGAGTGACCGCTCGGACAGACCTCACAGTGAGGCTCAGAGTGACCGCTCGGACAGACCCCACAGTGAGGCTCAGAGTGACGGCCCGGACAGACCCACAGTGAGGGGTCTCAGAGTGACCGCTCGGACAGACCTCACAGTGAGGCTCAGAGTGACCGCTCGGACAGACCCCACAGTGAGGCTCAGAGTGACCGCTCGGACAGACCTCACAGTGAGGGGTCTCAGAGTGACCGCTCGGACAGACCTCACAGTGAGGCTCAGAGTGACCGCTCGGACAGACCCCACAGTGAGGCTCAGAGTGACCGCTCGGACAGACCTCACAGTGAGGGGTCTCAGAGTGACCGCTCGGACAGACCTCACAGTGAGGCTCAGAGTGACCGCTCGGACAGACCCCACAGTGAGGCTCAGAGTGACCGCTCGGACAGACCCCACAGTGAGGCTCAGAGTGACCGCTCGGACAGACCTCACAGTGAGGCTCAGAGTGACCGCTCGGATAGACCCCACAGTGAGGGGTCTCAGAGTGACCGCTCGACAGACCTCACAGTGAGGCTCAGAGTGACCGCTCGGACAGACCCCACAGTGAGGGGTCTCAGAGTGACCGCTCGGACAGACCCCACAGTGAGGGGTCTCAGAGTGACCGCTCGGACAGACCTCACAGTGAGGCTCAGAGTGACCGCTCGGACAGACCCCACAGTGAGGCTCAGAGTGACCGCTCGGACAGACCCCACAGTGATGCTCAGAGTGACCGCTCGGACAGACCCACAGTGAGGGGTCTCAGAGTGACCGCTCGGACAGACCACACGTGGAGGGGTCTCAGAGTGACCGCTCGGACAGACCCCACAGTGAGGCTCAGAGTGACCGCTCGGACAGACCCCACAGTGAGGGGTCTCAGAGGTGACCGCTCAGACAGACCTCACAGTGAGGCTCAGAGTGACCGCTCGGACAGACCCCACAGTGAGGCTCAGAGTGACCGCTCGGACAGACCTCACAGTGAGGCTCAGAGTGACCGCTCGACAGACCCCACAGTGAGGGGTCCAGAGTGACCGCTCTAACAGACCTTATACAGAGATGGCTCCAGAGTAACCGCTCTGACAGACCCAGCATGAGGGTCTAAGAGTGACCGCTCGTGAACAGACCTCACAGGGAGACTCAGTGTGACCGCTTCTACATACCCCACAGTGAGGCTCAGAGTGACCTCTCGGACAGACGTCACATGAGGCTCAGAGTGAACCGCTCGGACAGACCCCACGAGTGAGGCTCAGAGTGGAACCGCTCGGACAGACCCCACAGGAGTCTCAGAGTGACCGCATCGGAACAGACGCACCCACAGTGAGGTGTCTCAGAGTGGACCCGCTCGACAGACCTCACAGTGAGGCTCAGAGTGACCGCTCGGACAGACCTCCACAGTGAGGGGTCTCAGAGTGACCGCTCGGACAGACCCACATTGAGGCTCAGAGTGACCGTCTCGACAGACCCCACAGTGAGGCTCAGAGTGATCCGCTCGGACAGACCCTCACAGTGAGGCTCAGAGTGACCCGCTCGGACAGACCTCACAGTGAGGCTCAGAGTGACCGCTCGGCACAGACCTCACAGTGAGGCTCAGATTGACCGCTCGGACAGACCCCACAGTGAGGCTCAGAGTGACCGCTCGGACAGACCTCACAGTGATGCTCAGAGTGACCCGCTCGGACAGACCCCACAGTGAGGCTCAGAGTGACCGCTCGGACAGGACCTCACAGTGAGGCTCAGAGTGACCGCTCGGACAGACCTCACAGTGAGGCTCAGAGTGGACCGCTCGGACAGACCTCACAGTGAGGCTCAGAGTGACCGCTCGGACAGACCTCACAGTGAGGCTCAGAGTGACCGCTCGAACAGACCCACAGTGAGGGGTCTCAGAGTGACCGCTCGGACAGACCTCACAGTGAGGCTCAGAGTGACCGCTCGGACAGACCCCACAGTGATGCTCAGAGTGACCGCTCGGACAGACCTCACAGTGAGGCTCAGAGTGACCGCTCGGACAGACCCCACAGTGATGCTCAGAGTGACCGCTCGCACAGACCCCACAGTGAGGCTCAGAGTGACCGCTCGGACAGACCTCACAGTGAGGCTCAGAGTGACCGCTCGCACAGACCCCACAGTGAGGCTCAGAGTGACCGCTCGGACAGACCTCACGGTGAGGCTCAGAGTGACCGCTCGGACAGACCTCACAGTGAGGCTCAGAGTGACCGCTCGGACAGACCTCACAGTGAGGCTCAGAGTGACCGCTCGGACAGACCTCACGGTGAGGCTCAGAGTGACCGCTCGGACAGACCCCACAGTGAGGCTCAGAGTGACCGCTCGGACAGACCCCACAGTGAGGCTCAGAGTGACCGCTCGGACAGACCCCACAGTGAGGCTCAGAGTGACCGCTCGGACAGACCCCACAGTGAGGCTCAGAGTGACCGCTCGGACAGACGTCACAGTGAGGCTCAGAGTGACCGCTCGGACAGACCTCACAGTGAGGGGTCTCAGAGTGACCGCTCGGACAGACCCCACAGTGAGGCTCAGAGTGACCGCTCGGACAGGGTTGAATCAGAGTGAGGTTAATGTTGAATAATTAGTTGTAGGGTTGTGGGGTTCAGTTTCAAATCTGTTAGTTGCAACATTTGCTGGGAGGAAATGCAACGCTGGGGTTAGTTTGCAAAGAAATTGACATTTTTGGGACTTACCAAGGAATCACCCGAGAGAACTTCAAGGAGAGAAATCAGGTTATGTCCATCTCGTAAATCTTCATAAAGGTCATCCACACTGCGATGTGCCTGTGACAAATACACAAATTAATTAACTTGTGGAAATAGATAAAATCATCGAAACAACACAAACCAAACACTAAACATCAAAACAGAAAACTACCAGAGTTCGTCAATAACCCACATCAACCACAGACTCCGTACCCCGTACCCACACAGACCCCGTACCCCGTACCCACACAGAACCCGTACCCCGTACCCACACAGACCCCGTACCCCGTACCCACACAGAACCCGTACCCCGTACCCACACAGACCCAACCCCGTACTCGCACAGACCCAACCCTGTACCCACACAGACCCCATCCCCACACAGACCCCGTACCCCGTACCCACACAGACCCCATCCCCACACAGACCCCGTACCCCGTACCCACACAGACCCAACCCCGTACCCACACAGACCCCGTACCCCGTACCCACAGACCCCGTACCCCATACCCACACAGACCCAACCCCGTACCCACACAGACCCAACCCCGTACCCACACAGACCCAACCCTGTACCCACACAGACCCAACCCCGTACCCACACAGACCCCGTACCCCATCCCCACACAGACCCAACCCCGTACCCACACAGACCCAACCCTGTACCCACACAGACCCAACCCCGTACCCACACAGACCCAACCCCGTACCCACAAAGACCCCGTACCCACACTGACCCAACCCCGTACCCACACAGACCCAACACCATACCCACACAGACCCCGTACCCCGTACCCACACAGACCCCGTACCCCATACCCACACAGACCCCGTACCCCGTACCCACACAGACCCCGTACCCCGTACCCACACAGACCCCGTACCCCGTACCCACACAGACCCTGTACCCACACAGACCCCATACCCCGTACCCACACAGACCCCGTACCCCGTACCCACACAGACCCAACCCCGTACCCACACAGACCCCGTACCCCGTACCCACACAGACCCCGTACCCCATACCCACACAGACCCTGTACCCACACAGACCCCGTACCCCGTACCCACACAGACCCAACCCCATACCCACACAGACCCCGTACCCCGTACCCACACAGACCCAACCCCGTACCCACACAGACCCCGTACCCACACAGACCCCGTACCCACACAGACCCCGTACCCCGTACCCACACAGACCCAACCCCGTACCCACACAGACCCCGTACCCCGTACCCACACAGACCCAAACCCGTACCCATACAGACCCAACCCCGTACCCACACAGACCCAACCCCGTACCCACACAGACCCCGTACCCACCCAGACCCCGTACCCCATACCCACACAGACCCAACCCCGTACCCACACAGACCCCGTACCCCATACCCACACAGACCCAACCCCGTACCCACACAGACCCCGTACCCCGTACCCACACAGACCCAACCCCATACCCACACAGACCCCGTACCCCATACCCACACAGACCCAACCCCGTACCCACACAGACCCCGTACCCCATACCCACACAGACCCAACCCCGTACCCACACAGACCCAACCCCGTACCCACACAGACCCCGTACCCCATCCCCACACAGACCCAACCCCGTACCCACACAGACCCAACCCTGTACCCACACAGACCCAACCCCGTACCCACACAGACCCAACCCCGTACCCACACAGACCCAACCCTGTACCCACACAGACCCAACCCCGTACCCACACAGACCCAACCCTGTACCCACACAGACCCAACCCCGTACCCACACAGACCCAACCCCGTACCCACACAGACCCAGCCCGTACCCACAAAGACCCCGTACCCACACTGACCCAACCCCGTACCCACACAGACCCCGTACCCACACAGACCCAACACCATACCCACACAGACCCCGTACCCCGTACCCACACAGACCCCGTACCCCATACCCACACAGACCCCGTACCCTGTACCCACACAGACCCCGTACCTCGTACCCACACAGACCCCGTACCCCATACCCACACAGACCCTGTACCCACACAGACCCCATACCCCGTACCCACACAGACCCCGTACCCCGTACCCACACAGACCCAACCCCGTACCCACACAGACCCCGTACCCACACAGACCCCGTACCCACACAGACCCCGTACCCCGTACCCACACAGACCCAACCCCGTACCCACACAGACCCCGTACCCACCCAGACCCCGTACCCCATACCCACACAGACCTAACCCCGTACCCACACAGACCCAACCCCATACCCACACAGACCCCGTACCCCATACCCACACAGACCCAACCCCGTACCCACACAGACCCAACCCCGTACCCACACAGACCCAACCCCATACCCACACAGACCCCGTACCCCATACCCACACAGACCCAACCCCGTACCCACACAGACCCAACCCCGTACCCACACAGACCCTGTACCCACATTGACCCAACCCCGTACCCACAGACCCCATACCCACACAGACCCCGTACCCCGTACCCACACAGACCCATCGCCGTACCCACACAGACCCCGTACCCACACAGACCCCGTACCCACACAGACCCCGTACCCACACAGACCCAACCCCGTACCCACACAGACCCGCCCCGTACCCACACAGACCCAACCCCGTACCCACACAGACCCCGTACCCCATCCCCACACAGACCCAACCCCGTACCCACACAGACCCAACCCCGTACCCACACAGACCCCGTACCCACACAGACCCCGTACCCCGTACCCACACTGACCCAACCCCGTACCCACACAGACCCAACCCCGTACCCACACAGACCCAACCCCGTACCCACACAGACCCAACCCCGTACCCACACAGACCCCGTACCCCATCCCCACACAGACCCAACCCCGTACCCACACAGACCCAACCCTGTACCCACACAGACCCAACCCCGTACCCACACAGACCCAACCCCGTACCCACAAAGACCCCGTACCCACACTGACCCAACCCCGTACCCACACAGACCCAACACCATACCCACACAGACCCCGTACCCCGTACCCACACAGACCCCGTACCCCATACCCACACAGACCCCGTACCCTGTACCCACACAGACCCCGTACCCCGTACCCACACAGACCCCGTACCCCGTACCCACACAGACCCTGTACCCACACAGACCCCATACCCCGTACCCACACAGACCCCGTACCCCGTACCCACACAGACCCAACCCCGTACCCACACAGACCCCGTACCCCGTACCCACACAGACCCCGTACCCCATACCCACACAGACCCTGTACCCACACAGACCCCGTACCCCGTACCCACACAGACCCAACCCCATACCCACACAGACCCCGTACCCCGTACCCACACAGACCCAACCCCGTACCCACACAGACCCCGTACCCACACAGACCCCGTACCCACACAGACCCCGTACCCCGTACCCACACAGACCCAACCCCGTACCCACACAGACCCCGTACCCCGTACCCACACAGACCCAAACCCGTACCCACACAGACCCAACCCCGTACCCACACAGACCCAACCCCGTACCCACACAGACCCCGTACCCACCCAGACCCCATACCCCATACCCACACAGACCCAACCCCGTACCCACACAGACCCCGTACCCCATACCCACACAGACCCAACCCCGTACCCACACAGACCCCGTACCCCGTACCCACACAGACCCAACCCCATACCCACACAGACCCCGTACCCCATACCCACACAGACCCAACCCCGTACCCACACAGACCCCGTACCCCATACCCACACAGACCCAACCCCGTACCCACACAGACCCAACCCCGTACCCACACAGACCCCGTACCCCATCCCCACACAGACCCAACCCCGTACCCACACAGACCCAACCCTGTACCCACACAGACCCAACCCCGTACCCACACAGACCCAACCCCGTACCCACACAGACCCAGCCCGTACCCACAAAGACCCCGTACCCACACTGACCCAACCCCGTACCCACACAGACCCCGTACCCACACAGACCCAACACCATACCCACACAGACCCCGTACCCCGTACCCACACAGACCCCGTACCCCATACCCACACAGACCCCGTACCCTGTACCCACACAGACCCCGTACCTCGTACCCACACAGACCCCGTACCCCATACCCACACAGACTCTGTACCCACACAGACCCCATACCCCGTACCCACACAGACCCCGTACCCCGTACCCACACAGACCCAACCCCGTACCCACACAGACCCCGTACCCACACAGACCCCGTACCCACACAGACCCCGTACCCCGTACCCACACAGACCCAACCCCGTACCCACACAGACCCAACCCCGTACCCACACAGACCCCGTACCCACCCAGACCCCGTACCCCATACCCACACAGACCTAACCCCGTACCCACACAGACCCAACCCCATACCCACACAGACCCCGTACCCCATACCCACACAGACCCAACCCCGTACCCACACAGACCCAACCCCGTACCCACACAGACCCAACCCCATACCCACACAGACCCCGTACCCCATACCCACACAGACCCAACCCCGTACCCACACAGACCCAACCCCGTACCCACACAGACCCTGTACCCACATTGACCCAACCCCGTACCCACAGACCCCATACCCACACAGACCCCGTACCCCGTACCCACACAGACCCATCGCCGTACCCACACAGACCCCGTACCCACAGACCCCGTACCCACACAGACCCCGTACCCACACAGACCCAACCCCGTACCCACACAGACCCGCCCCGTACCCACACAGACCCAACCCCGTACCCACACAGACCCCGTACCCCATCCCCACACAGACCCAACCCCGTACCCACACAGACCCAACCCCGTACCCACACAGACCCCGTACCCACACAGACCCCGTACCCCGTACCCACACTGACCCAACCCCGTACCCACACAGACCCAACCCCGTACCCACACAGACCCAACCCCGTACCCACACAGACCCAACCCCGTACCCACACAGACCCCGTACCCCGTACCCACACAGACCCAACCCCATACCCACACAGACCCAACCCCATACCCACACAGACCCCGTACCCCGTACCCACACAGACCCAACCCCGTACCCACACAGACCCAACCCCGTACCCACACAGACCCCGTACCCACCCAGACCCCGTACCCCATACCCACACAGACCCAACCCCGTACCCACACAGACCCAACCCCGTACCCACACAGACCCAACCCTGTACCCACACAGACCCAACCCCATACCCACACAGACCCCGTACCCCATACCCACACAGACCCAACCCCATACCCACACAGACCCCGTACCCCATACCCACACAGACCCAACCCCATACCCACACAGACCCAACCCCATACCCACACAGACCCCGTACCCCATACCCACACAGACCCAACCCCGTACCCACACAGACCCAACCCCGTACCCACACAGACCCTGTACCCACACTGACCCAACCCCGTACCCACAGACCCCATACCCACACAGACCCCGTACCCACAGACCCCGTACCCCGTACCCACACAGACCCAACCCCGTACCCACAGACCCCATACCCACACAGACCCCGTACCCACAGACCCCGTACCCACACAGACCCCGTACCCACACAGACTCAACCCCGTACCCACACAGACCCGCCCCGTACCCACACAGACCCAACCCCGTACCCACACAGACCCGCCCCGTACCCACACAGACCCAACCCCGTACCCACACAGACCCAACCCCGTACCCACACAGACCCGCCCCATACCCACACAGACCCCGTACCCACACAAACCCCGTACCCACACAGACCCCATCCCCATACAGACCCCGTCCTCACACAGACCCTGTACCCACACAGACCCGCCCCGTACCCATACAGACCCCGTACCCCGTACCCACACAGACCCCATCCCCACACAGACCCCGTCCCCACACAGACCCCGTCCCCACACAGACCCCGTACCCACACAGACCCCGTACCCACACAGACCCCGTACCCACTCTAATTTCGGAGCCGACCTCACCCCCATTTCTAACCTTCCGAAAATATTGCAACTGAGCCTCAGACTCTCATATCTTGTGACTGGGTAATGAACCAGGACAGGTGTCTGGTTTGGAGGTAGGTGAGCACTTTGCTGATAGTAACCACAATTCGATTACGTTTACTTTAGTGATGGAAAGGGATAGGTATATACCGCAAGGCAAGAGTTATATCTGGGGGAAAGGCAATTATGATGTGATGAGACAAGACTTAGGATGCATCGGCTGGAGAGGAAAACTGCAGGGGATGGGCACAATGGAAATGTGGAGCATGTTCAAGGAACAGCTACTGCGTGTCCTTGATAAGTATGTACCTGTTAGGCAGGGAGGAAGTGGTCGAGCGAGGGAACCATGGTTTACTAAAGCAGTTGAAACACTTGTCAAGAGGAAGAAGGAGGCTTATGTAAAGATGAGACGTGATGGTTCAGTTAGGGCGCTCGAGAGCTACAAGTTAGCTAGGAAGGATCTAAAGAGAGAGCTAAGAAGAGCCAGGAGAGGACATGAGAAGTCTTTGGCAGGTAGGATCAAGGATAACCCTAAAGCTTTCTATAGATATGTCAGGAATAAAAGAATGACTAGGGTAAGAGTAGGGCCAGTCAAGGACAGTAGTGGGAAGTTGTGCGTGGAGTCCGAGGAGATAGGAGAGGTGCTAAATGAGTATGTTTCGTCTGTATTCACACAGGAAAAAGACAACGTTGTCGAGGAGAATACTGAGATACAGGCTATTAGACTAGAAGGGCTTGAGGTTCATAAGGAGGAGGTGTTAGCGATTCCGGAAAGTGTGAAAATAGATAAGTCCCCTGGGCCGGATGGGATTTATCCTAGGATTCTCTGGGAACTAGGGAGGAGATTGCTGAGCCTTTGGCTTTGATCTTTAAGTCATCTTTGTCTACAGGAATAGTGCCAGAGGACTGGAGGATAGCAAATGTTGTCCCCTTGTTCAAGAAGGGAGTAGAGATAACCCCGGTAACTATAGACCAGTGAGCCTTACTTCTGTTGTGGGAAAAGTCTTAGAAAGGTTTGTAAGAGATAGGATGTATAATCATCTGGAAAGGAATAATTTGATTAGAGATAGTCAACATGGTTTTGTGAAGGGTGGGTCGTGCCTCACAAACCTTATTGAGTTCTTCGAGAAGGTGACCAAACAGGTGGATGAGGGTAAAGCAGTTGATGTGGTGTATATGGATTTCAGTAAAGCGTTTGATAAGGTTCCCCACGGTAGGCTATTGCAGAAAATACGGAGGCATGGGATTCAGGGTGATTTAGCAGTTTGGATCAGAAATTGGCTATCTGATAGAAGACACAGGGTGGTGGTTAATGGGAAATGTTCAGACTGGTGTCCAGTTACTAGTGGTGTGCCACAAGGATCTGTTTTGGGGCCGCTGCTGTTTGTCATTTTTATAAATGACCTGGAGGAGGGCGTAGAAGGATGGGTGAGTAAATTTGCAAATGACACTAAAGTCGGTGGAGTTGTGGACAGTGCAGAAGGATGTTACAAGTTACAGATGGACATAGATAAGCTGCAGAGCTGGGCTGACAGGTGGCAAATGGAGTCGAATGCAGAAAAGTGTGAGATGATTCATTTTGGAAGGAATAACAGGAAGACAGAGTACTGGGCTAATGGTAAGATTCTTGGTAGTGTGGACGAGCAGAGAGATCTCAGTGTCCATGTCCATAGATCCCTGAAAGTTGCCACCCAGGTTTAGAGGGTTGTTAAGAAGGCGTACGGTGTGTTAGCCTTTATTGGTGGAGGAATTGAGTTTTGGAGCCATGAGGTCATGTTGCAGTTGTACAAAACTCTGGTGCGGCCGCATTTGGAGTATTGCGTGCAGTTCTGGTCGCCGCATTATAGTAAGGATGTGGAAGTATTGGAAAGGGTACAGAGGAGATTTACAAGGATGTTGCCTGGTATGGAGGGAAGATCATATGAGGAAAGGCTGAAGGACTTGAGGCTGTTTTCGTTAGAGAGAAGAAGGTTAAGAGGTGCCTTAATTGAGGCATACAAAATGATCAGAGGATTAGATAGGGTGGACAGTGAGAGCCTTTTTCCTCGGATGGTGATGTCCAGCACGAGGGGACATAGCTTTAAATTGAGGGGATATAGATATAGGACAGATGTCAGAGGTAGATTCTTTACTCAGAGAGTAGTAAGGGCGTGGAATGCCCTGCCTGCAACAGTAGTGGACTCGCCAACACTAAACACATTCAAATGGTCATTGGATAGGCATATGGACGATAAGGGAATAGTGTAGCTGGACTTTAGAGGGGGTTCACAGGACGGCGCAACATCGAGGGCCGAAGGGCCTGTACTGCGCTGTAATGTTCTATGTTCTATGTTTTATTCACCACACAGTACCTGGCAAGTTTCTGTCTGCGTAATTCGGCCTTGCTCTCTGTCTGTTTCTCTCTCACTGTCTCAAACTCGTTCTCTCTCTCCATCGGTACTAAACGCAGTCTCTCTTTCTCTCTCTCTTTCTCTCTCTCTTTCTCTCTCTCATTCTCTCTCTCATTCTCCAGTACTCAGCCTGGGCTCAGTCTCTCTCTTTCTCTCTTTCATTCTCTCTCTCCCATACCCAGCCTGGGCTCAGTCTCTCCAAGAACACAGAACATAGAACTGTACAGCACAGTACAGGCCCTTCGGCCCACGATGTTGTGCTGAACTAGTCTGAAACCAAGATCAAATCAAGCGACTCCCAATCATTTTAGTGCACTCCATGTGCCTATCCAAGAACCGCTTGAAAGTGTCCGACTCCACTACCATAGCTGGGAGTGCGTTCCACACCCCAACCACTCTCTGAGTAAAGAACCTACCTCGGACATCCCTCCTATATCTCCCACCATGAACCTTATAGTTATGCCCCCTTGTAACAGCTACATCCACCTGAGGAAAAAGTCGCTGAACGTCTACTCTATCTATCCCTGTCATCATCTTATAAACCTCAATTAAGTCGCCTCTCATCCTCCTTCGCTCCAAAGAGAAAAGCCCTATCTCCCTCAACCTTTCCTCATAAGACCTATCCTGCAATCCAGGCAGCATCCTGGTAAATCTCCTTTGCACCCTTTCCAATGCTTCCACATCCTTCCGATAATGAGGTGACCAGAAATGCACACAATACTCCAAATGTGGTCTAACCAAGGTCTTGTACAGTTGCAGCATAACCCCGCAGCTCTTAAACTCAATCCCCCTGTTAATAAATGCCAACACACTATAGGCCTTCTACACAGCTCTATCCACTTGGGTGGCAACTTTCAGAGATCTATGGGCATGAACTCCGAGATCTCTCTGCTCCTCCACATTCTTCAGAACCCTGCCGTTAACATAAGAACATAAGAACTAGGAGCAGGAGTCGGCCATCTGGCCCCTCGAGCCTGCTCTGCCATTCAATGAGATCATGGCTGATCTTTTGTGGACTCAGCTCCACTTTCTGGCCCGAACACCATAACCCTTAATCCCTTTATTCTTCAAAAAACTATCTATCTTTACCTTAAAAACATTTAATGAAGGAGCCTCAACTGCTTCACTGGGCAAGGAATTCCATAGATTCACAACCCTTTGGGTGAAGAAGTTCCTCCTAAACTCAGTCCTAAATCTACTTCCCCTTATTTTGAGGCTATGCCCCCTAGTTCTGCTTTCACCCGCCAGTGGAAACAACCTGCCCGCATCTATCCTATCTATTCCCTTCATAATTTTAAATGTTTCTATAAGATCCCCCCTCATCCTTCTAAATTCCAACGAGTACAGTCCCAGTCTACTCAACCTCTCCTCATAATCCAACCCCTTCAGCTCTGGGATTAACCTAGTGAATCTCCTCTGCACACCCTCCAGTGCCAGTATGTCCTTTCTCAAGTAAGGAGACCAAAACTGAACACAATACTCCAGGTGTGGCCTCACTAACACCTTATACAATTGCAACATAACCTCCCTAGTCTTAAACTCCAACCCTCTAGCATAATTACCCCTAACCCTGTAATCCGCATTCAAATTTGTCCAACCAAAATGAATCACCTCACATTAACAGGGTTAAACTCCATCTGCCACATTTCAGCCCACCTCTGCATCCTATCAATGTCTCTTTGCAGCCTATAACAGCCCTCCACATTATCCACTACTCCACCAATCTTGGTGTCATCAGCAAATTTACTAACCCAACCTTCAACTCCATCATCCAAGTCATTGATAAAAATCACAAATAGCAGAGGACCCAGCACTGATCCCTGTGGTACGCCGCTGGTGACTGGGCTCCAGGTTGAAAATTTATCAGCCACCACCCTCTGTCTTCTATGTGATAGCCAGTTACTGACCCAATCGGGGTTTTCCTTGATCCGACCTGACAAGGACTTCTCATGCCCCCTCCTAGCTCTCCTAAGCCCTTTCTTGAGCTCCTTCCCAGCTATCTTGTATCCCTCAAGGGCCCTAACTGAACCTTGTTTTCTCATCCTTACATACTCTTACTTTTTCCTCTTGACAAGACATTCAACCTCTTTTGTGAACCATGGTTCCCTCACACGGCCATTTCCTCCCTGCCTGACAGGGACATACCTATCCCGTAACAGCCTCCCCGAACAGGCGCCGGAATGTGGCGACTAGGGGCTTTTCACAGTAACTTCATTTGAAGCCTACTCGTGACAATAAGCGATTTTCATTTCCTTTCATTTTCATCAAGGACATGCAGTATTTGTTCCTTGAACAAGCTCCACATCTCAATTGTGCCTATCCCTGACAGTTCCTGTTTCCATATTATGCTCCCTAATTCTTGCCTAATCGCATCATAATTACCCCTCCCCCAATTATAAACCATGCCCTGTCCTATGGCCCTCTCCCTCTCCATTGCAATAGTGAAAGTCACTGAATTGTATTGTGGTCACTATCTCCAAAGTGCTCTCCCAAACCAAATCTAACACTTGGCCCGGTTCATTACCCAGTACCAAATCCAATGTGGTCCCGCCTCTTGTCGGTCTATCCACATATTGTGTCAGGAAACCCTCCTGCACACACTGGATAAAAACAGCCCCATCCAAACTATTCGAATTATAGTGGTTCCAATCAATATTTGGAAAGTTAAAGTCACCCATGACAACTACCCTGTGACTACCGCACCTATTCAAAATCTGCATTGCAATCTTTTCCTCCACATCTCTGTTACTGTTTGGGGGCCTATAGAAAACTCCTAACAATGTGACCGCTCCTTTCCTATTTGTAACTTCAGCCCACACTACCTCAGTAGGCAGATCCTCCTCAAACTGCCTTTCTGCAGCCATTAAACTATCCTTGAATAACAAAATAACAATGCAATTCCTCCACTCCTTTTACCACCTTCCCTAATCTTACTGAAACATCTAAACCCCGGAACTTCCAACAACCATTCCTGCCCGTGTTCTATCCACGTCTCCGTAATGGCCACAACATCGTAGTCCCAGGTACCAATCCATGCTTCAAGCTCACCAACCTTATTCCTGATGCTCCTCGCATTGAAGTAGACACACTTCCAACCACCTTCATGCCTGCCGGTCCACTCTTGTGACCTTGGTACCTTCCTCAGTACTGCACTACCCTCAACTTCCTAAACTCCAGCAATGCTATCTCCTGGACGACAAATCAGTTTCCCATCCCCCTGCCAAATTAATTTATACCCCCCCGAAGAGCTGTAGCAAATTTCCCTCCCAGGATATTGGTGCCCTTCTGGTTCAGGTGTAACCCGTCCTGTTTGTACAGGTCCCACCTTCCCCAGAATGTGCTCCAATTATCCATGTACCTGAAACCCTCCCTCCTACACCATCCCTGCATACACGTGTGTATCTGCACTCTCTCCCTGTTCCTCACCTCCCTCCTACACCATCCCTGCATACACGTGTGTATCTGCACTCTCTCCCTGTTCCTCACCTCCCTCCTACACCATCCCTGTAGCCACGTGTGTATCTGCACTCTCTCCCTGTTCCTCACCTCCCTCCTACACCATCCCTGTAGCCACGTGTGTATCTGCACTCTCTCCCTGTTCCTCACCTCGCTAGCACGTGGCACCGGCAACAAACCAGAGATGCCAACACGGGCTGTCCTGGCTCTCAGCTTCCACCCTAACTCCCTGAATTCCTGTTTTATATCCCCGTCCCTTTACCTACCTCTGTCGTTGGTGCCGATGTGGACCACGACTAATAGCTGCCCCCCCTCCCCCTTAAGGATCCTGAAATCACGATGAGAGACGTCACGGACCTTGGCACCCGGGAGGCAACACACCAACCATGAGCCTCTATCGCTGCCACAGAACCGCCTCTATCCCTCTAACTATAGAGTCTCCAATAACTAATGCTCTCCTGCTCCCCCCCCCTTCCGTTCTGAGCCACAGGGACAGACTCCGTGCCAGAGACCTGGTTACCGTGGCTGACCTCTGGGAGGTTCCCCCCCCCAATAGTATCCAAAACGGTATACCTGTTATTGAGGGGAACAACCGCAGGGGTTCCCTGCACTGACTGCTTCTTCCCCCTCCATTTAAACGTCACCCAGCTCCCTTCATTCTTTTTTAAAAAATTTAGAGTACCCAATTATTTTTTTCCAATTAAGGGGCAATTTAGCGTGGCCAATCTACCTATCCTGCACATCTTTGGGTTGTGGGTGTGTAACCCACGCAGACACGGGGAGAATGTGCAAACTCCACACGGACAGTGACCCAGAGCCGGGATCGAACCTGGGACCTCAGTGCCGTGAAGCAGCTGTGCTAACCCACTGGGCCACTGGGCCACCCCGTGAGGCAGCAGTGCTAACCCACTGGGCCACCCCGTGAGGCAGCAGGGCTAACCCACTGGGCCACCCCGTGAGGCAGCAGGGCTAACCCACTGGGCCACCCCGTGAGGCAGCAGGGCTAACCCACTGGGCCACTGGGCCACCCCGTGGGGCAGCAGGGCTAACCCACTGGGCCACCCCGTGAGGCAGCAGTGCTAACCCACTGGGCCACCCCGTGAGGCAGCAGTGCTAACCCACTGGGCCACCCCGTGAGGCAGCAGGGCTAACCCACTGGGCCACCCCGTGAGGCTGCAGGGCTAACCCACTGGGCCACCCCGTGGGGCAGCAGGGCTAACCCACTGGGCCACCCCGTGAGGCAGCAGGGCTAACCCACTGGGCCACCCCGTGAGGCAGCAGTGCTAACCCACTGGGCCACCCCGTGAGGCAGCAGGGCTAACCCACTGGGCCACCCCGTGAGGCAGCAGGGCTAACCCACTGGGCCACCCCGTGAGGCAGCAGGGCTAACCCACTGGGCCACCCCGTGAGGCAGCAGGGCTAACCCACTGGGCCACCCCGTGAGGCTGCAGGGCTAACCCACTGGGCCACCCCGTGAGGCAGCAGGGCTAACCCACTGGGCCACTGGGCCACCCCGTGAGGCTGCAGGGCTAACCCACTGGGCCACTGGGCCACCCCGTGAGGCAGCAGTGCTAACCCACTGGGCCACCCCGTGGGGCAGCAGGGCTAACCACTGCACCCCGTGAGGCAGCAGTGCTAACCCACTGGGCCACCCCGTGAGGCAGCAGTGCTAACCCACTGGGCCACCCCTTGAGGCAGCAGTGCTAACCCACTGGGCCACCCCGTGAGGCAGCAGGGCTAACCCACTGGGCCACCCCGTGAGGCTGCAGGGCTAACCCACTGGGCCACCCCGTGAGGCAGCAGGGCTAACCCACTGGGCCACCCCGTGAGGCAGCAGGGCTAACCCACTGGGCCACTGGGCCACCCCGTGAGGCAGCAGGGCTAACCACTGCACCCCGTGAGGCAGCAGTGCTAACCCACTGGGCCACCCCGTGAGGCAGCAGTGCTAACCCACTGGGCCACCCCTTGAGGCAGCAGTGCTAACCCACTGGGCCACCCCGTGAGGCAGCAGGGCTAACCCACTGGGCCACCCCGTGAGGCAGCAGGGCTAACCCACTGGGCCACCTTGTGAGGCAGCAGGGCTAACCCACTGGGCCACCCCGTGAGGCAGCAGTGCTAACCCACTGGGCCACTGGGCCACCCCGTGAGGCAGCAGGGCTAACCCACTGGGCCACCCCGTGAGGCAGCAGTGCTAACCCACTGGGCCACTGGGCCACCCCGTGGGGCAGCAGGGCTAACCCACTGGGCCACCCCGTGGGGCAGCAGGGCTAACCCACTGGGCCACCCCGTGAGGCAGCAGGGCTAACCCACTGGGCCACCCCGTGGGGCAGCAGGGCTAACCCACTGGGCCACTGGGCCACCCCGTGAGGCAGCAGGGCTAACCCACTGGGCCACCCCGTGGGGCAGCAGTGCTAACCCACTGGGCCACCCCGTGAGGCAGCAGTGCTAACCCACTGGGCCACCCCGTGAGGCAGCAGGGCTAACCCACTGGGCCACCCCGTGAGGCAGCAGGGCTAACCCACTGGGCCACTGGGCCACCCCGTGGGGCAGCAGGGCTAACCCACTGGGCCACCCCGTGAGGCAGCAGGGCTAACCCACTGGGCCACTGGGCCACCCCGTGAGGCAGCAGTGCTAACCCACTGGGCCACTGGGCCACCCCGTGAGGCAGCAGGGCTAACCCACTGGGCCACCCCGTGAGGCTGCAGGGCTAACCCACTGGGCCACCCCGCGATGCAGCAGTGCTAACCCACTGTGCTGCCCCAGCTCCCTTCATTCTGAGGAGTAACTACATCTCTGTAGCTTCTATCTATAACCGGCTCTGCCTCCCGAATGATCCTCAGTTCATCCAGCTCCAGCTCCAGAACACTGTCTTTGAGGAGCTGTAGATGGGTGCACTTCCCTCTCTCTCTCTTTCTCTCTCTCATTCACTCTCTCTCCAGTACCCAGCATGGACGCAGTCTCACTTTCTCTCTCTCATTCACTCTCTCACTCCAGTTTCTTTTGTGCAGCACGGTAGCACAAGTGGATAGCGTTGTGTCTTCACAGCTCCAGGGTCCCAGGTTCGATTCCCCGCTGGGTCACTGTCTGTGCGGAGTCTGCATATTCTCCCCGTGTGTGCGTGGGTTTCCTCCGGGTGCTCCGGTTTCCTCCCACAGTCCAAAGATGTGCAGGTTAGGTGGATTGGACATGATAAATTGCCCTTTAGACTAAAAAAGGTTAGGAGGGGTTATTGGCTTACGGGGATAGGGTGGAAGTGAGGGCTTAAGTGGGTCAGTGCAGACTCAATGGGCCGAATGGCCTCCTTCTGCACTGTATGTTCTACGTACACAGCCTGGGCACAGTCTCCCTTTCTCTCTCTCATTCACTCTCTGTCCAGTACTCAGCCTGGGCACAGTCTAACCCTGGTTCCTGGTCTGGGCCCTGTAGCCAACAACATAGCGACCAACATTCCCAGCATGCTCATGCTCAAGCCAACAGATAGAGAACAATGCCCTTGTATTGGGATCAGGGTCAGATAGCGAGGGGGACATTGAGTGGGAGCGGGAGGGTCAGGTGTTACCGAGAGGGTCAGGGGTGTTGGGATGGGTAGAGTGGGTTAGGGAAACAGGCTGGAAAGGGGTGGGGACGCTAAGGCATCAGCTGCTTCAGGGGTTTGGAGCTCAGGGAGGGGGTGTTGGGAAGCAGGGAAGTGACAGCAGGAAACACACAAGGCCAACGACATTCGGAGATGATAACGTACCTCAGCTCTCCAGTGCTAACCAAGGGCAGGAAACAAAAAGAGAGACAGAGAGAGAGAGACAGAGAGAGAGACAGAGAGAGAGTGTGTGAGAGAGTGACAGAGACAGACAGAGAGAGAGACAGAGAGAGAGAGTGTGTGAGAGAGACAGAGAGAGAGTGTGTGAGAGAGACAGAGAGAGAGTGTGTGAGAGAGACAGAGAGAGAGACAGAGAGAGAGTGTGTGAGAGAGACAGAGAGAGTGTGTGAGAGAGACAGAGAGAGAGAGACAGAGAGAGAGTGTGTGAGAGAGACAGAGAGAGAGAGACAGAGAGAGAGTGTGTGAGAGAGACAGAGAGAGAGAGACAGAGAGAGAGACAGAGAGAGAGTGTGTGAGAGAGACAGAGAGAGAGTGTGTGAGAGAGCGACAGACAGACAGAGAGAGAGACAGAGAGAGAGAGTGTGTGAGAGAGACAGAGAGAGAGTGTGTGAGAGAGACAGAGAGAGAGTGTGACAGAGACAGTCAGAGAGAGACAGAAATAGAGACATAGAGAGTGTGAGAGTGACAGACAGAGAGAGCGTGTCAGAGAGACAGAGAGAGAGAGTGTGACAGAGACAGTCAGAGAGAGACAGAAATAGAGAGAGACAGAGAGCGTGTGAGAGAGACAGTGAGAAGAGTGAGAGAGACAGACAGACACACAGAGTGAGAGAGAGAGAGATAGGGAGAAAGACGGATAGATACAGAGATAGAGACAAAGAGAGAGTTAGAGAGACAGAAAAAGAGAGAGAGAGACAGTGAGAGAGCGGACAGAGAGACAGTGAGAGAGCGGACAGAGAGACAGTGAGAGGACAGAGAGAAAGAGATGGATAGATATAAATAAATATATATATATATAGTATATATATATATAGAGAGAGAGAGCGAGAGACAGAGAGGTAATTGAAAGAAGGATGATGAAGGGTAAGAGAAGTGATGAAGAGGAGAAAGGGAAGTGAAGGAATAGAAAAATAGCATAAACATTAGTGCTTTTGTATCGCAGTCAAATTCCAAGTCTAAAATAACAGTAGCAAATGGCGGGAGTAGTCAGTCAAGTAACATTTACATAAGAACTAGGAGCAGGAGTAGGCCATCTGGCCCCTCGAGCCTGCTCCGCCATTCAATGAGATCATGGCTGATCTTTTGTGGACTCAGCTCCACTTTCCGGCCTGAACACCATATCCCTTTATTCTTCAAAAAACTATCTATCTTTACCTTAAAAACATTTAATGAAGGAGCCTCAACTGCTTCACTGGGCAAGGAATTCCATAGATTCACAACCCTTTGGGTGAAGAAGTTCCTCCTAAACTCAGTCCTAAATCCACTTCCCCTTATTTTGAGGCTATGTCCCCTAGTTCTGCTGTCACCCGCCAGTGGAAACAACCTGCCCGCATCTATCCTATCTATTCCCTTCATAATTTTAAATGTTTCTATAAGATCCCCCCTCATCCTTCTAAATTCCAACGAGTACAGTCCCAGTTTACTCAACCTCTCCTCATAATCCAACCCCTTCAGCTCTGGGATTAACCTAGTGAATCTCCTCTGCACACCCTCCAGTGCCAGTACGTCCTTTCTCAAGTAAGGAGACCAAAACTGAACACAATACTCCAGGTGTGGCCTCACTAACACCTTATACAATTGCAACATAACCTCCCTAGTCTTAAACTGAATTTGAACTTAAATTGAATTCAATCGGTAAAACTGTTCCTTTTTAAATTTCAGGAGTTTAAATTAATCTAGAATTGTGCAGCGAAGGTTAAGAAGGGTTTCCCCACCCACTCACATAACTGGCTGGCGGTTAAGTGTCAGTCACCTTAATCTACTTTGATCTAAAAGCAGGTGGGCGAGGGGAGTCAACTCAGGCCAATTTATTAAGAGCAACTTGTAACTCACTCCCAGTGAGCCAGAGAAGGCACATCCAGAGTGAGGCACAGCCAGAGTGAGGCACAGCCAGAGTGAGGCACAGCCAGAGTGAGGCACAGCCAGAGTGACACTCAGCCAGAGTGAGGCACAGCCAGAGTGAGGCACAGCCAGAGTGAGGCACAGCCAGAGTGAGGCACAGCCAGAGTCAGTCACAGCCAGAGTCAGTCACAGCCAGAGTGAGGCACAGCCAGAGTGACACACATCCAGAGTGAGACACGGCCAGAGTGAGACACGGCCAGAGTGAGACTCGGCCAGAGTGAGACACGGCCAGAGTGAGACACGGCCAGAGTGAGACACGGCCAGAGTGAGACACGGCCAGAGTGAGACACGGCCAGAGTGAGACACGGCCAGAGTGAGACACGGCCAGAGTGAGTCACGGCCAGAGTGAGACACGGCCAGAGTGAGGCACGGCCAGAGTGAATCACAGCCAGAGTGAGGCACAGCCAGAGTGAGGCACAGCCAGAGTGAGGCACAGCCAGAGTGAGGCACAGCCAGAGTGAGGCAGAGCCAGAGTCAGTCACAGCCAGAGTGAGACACGGCCAGAGTGAGACACGGCCAGAGTGAGACACGGCCAGAGTGAGGCACGGCCAGAGTGAGGCACGGCCAGAGTGAGGCACGGCCAGAGTGAGGCACGGCCAGAGTGAGGCACGGCCAGAGTGAGGCACGGCCAGAGTGAGGCACGGCCAGAGTGAGGCACGGCCAGAGTGAGACACGGCCAGAGTGAGACACGGCCAGAGTGAGACACGGCCAGAGTGAGACACGGCCAGAGTGAGACACGGCCAGAGTGAGACACGGCCAGAGTGAGACACGGCCAGAGTGAGACACGGCCAGAGTGAGACACGGCCAGAGTGAGGCACGACCAGAGTGAGGCACGACCAGAGTGAGGCACGGCCAGAGTGAGGCACGGCCAGAGTGAGGCACGGCCAGAGTGAGGCACGGCCAGAGTGAGGCACGGCCAGAGTGAGGCACGGCCAGAGTGAGACACGGCCAGAGTGAGACACGGCCAGAGTGAGACACGGCCAGAGTGAGACACGGCCAGAGTGAGACACGGCCAGAGTGAGACACGGCCAGAGTGAGACACGGCCAGAGTGAGACACGGCCAGAGTGAGACACGGCCAGAGTGAGACACGGCCAGAGTGAGACACGGCCAGAGTGAGACACGGCCAGAGTGAGACACGCCAGAGTGAGACACAGCCAGAGTGAGACACAGCCAGAGTGAGACACAGCCAGAGTGAGGCACAGCCAGAGTGAGTTTGGGAATTCGAAGCTGGGTGGGGAGGAGGTGCTTTTTAACCCTGGTAAGTGACTGGGAAGTAGTTTTTCTTTTCATTGTCTAATTTATTTATTTATCATTTCTTTCGTTTTCTGGATTAACCAGAAATTATAAGTTAACTAAAGGTTTAAGACATGGCAGGAGATCCCAGACCCATGTCATGCTCCTCGTGTGCGATGTAGGAGCTCAGGGACACGTCCACTGTCCTTCACGTGCAAGAAGTGTGTCAAGTTGCAGCTCCTGTTAGACCGCTTGATGGACATCTGCAATTTCCCTAGCCATCCCTTTTAGCACTCTGGATGCATTCCATCAGGGCCAGGAGACTTGTCTACCTTTAGCCCCATTAGCTTGCCCATCACTACCTCCTTAGTGATAACAATCCTCTCAAGGTCCTCATCTGTCATAGCCTCATTTCTATCAGTCGCTGGCATGTTATTTGTGTCTTCCACTGTGAAGACCGACCCAAAAAACCTGTTCAGTTCCTCAGCCATTTCCTCATCTCCCATTATTAAAACTCCCTTCTCATCCTCTAAAGGACCAATATTTACCCGAGCCACTCTTTTTTGTCTTATATATTTGTAGAAACTTTTACTATCTGTTTTTATATTATGAGCACGTTTACTCTCATAATCAATCTTACTCTTCTTTATAGCTTTTTTAGTAGCTTTCTGTTGCCCCCTAAAGAGATCCCAGTGGTCTAGTCTCCCACTAATCTTTGCCACTTTGTATGCTTTTTCCTTCAATTTGATACACTCCCTTATTTCCTTAGATATCCACGGTCGATTTTCCCTCTTTCTACGTCCTTCCTTTTTGTTGGTATAAACCTTTGCTGAGCACTGTGAAAAATCGCTTGGAAGGTTCTCCACTGTTCCTCAACTGTTCCACCATAAAGTCTTTGCTCCCAGTCTACATTAGCTAGTTCTTCTCTCATCCCATTGTAATCTCCTTTGTTTAAGCACAAAACATTAGTGTTTGATTTTACCTTCTCACCCTCCATCTGTATTTAAATTCCACCATATTGTGATTGCTCCTTCCGAGAGGATCCCTAACTATGAGATCATTAATTAATCCTGCCTCATTACATAGGACCAGATCTAGGACCGCTTGTTCCCTCGTAGGTTCCATTACATACTGTTCTAGGAAACTATCGCGGATACATTCTATAAACTCCTCCTCAAGGCTGCCTTGACCGACCTGGTTAAACCAATCGACATGTAGATTAAAACCCCCATGATAACTGCTGTACCATTTCTACATGCATCAGTTATTTCTTTGTTTATTGCCTGCCCCACCATAACGTTACTATTTGGTGGCCAATAGACTACTCCTATCAGTGACTTTTTCACCTTACTATTCCTGATTTCCACCCAAATGGATTCAACCTTATCCTCCATGGCACCAATATCATCCCTTACTATTGCCCGGATGTCATCATTAAATAACAGAGCAACACCACCTCCCTTACCATCCACTCTGTCCTTCCGAATAGTTTGATACCCTCGGATATTTAACTCCCAGTCGTGACCATCCTTTAACCATGTCTCAGTAATGGCCACTAAATCATAGTCATTCGCGATGATTTGCGCCATCAACTCATTTACTTTATTCCGAATACTACGAGCATTCAGGTAAAGTACACTTATGTTGGCTTTTATACCTCTGTTTTGAATCTTAACACCTCGATCAGTAACCTCTCCTAAGTTATTTTTCATCTTAACGTTTCTCCTAATTTTCCTTGTCGTTGAACCCATATCTTCATTGTAACAACCTGCCGCGTCGCTTACCATTAATGTTTTTACTTCCCGTTTTATTCCTTTTAGTATTACTGGGCCAATTCACTGAGCTCCCCTCAGTCACTGTACCTTGTACTGTTGCCCTTTTTGATTTTTGACTATGGCTTCTCTGCCTTGCACTTTCCCCTTACTTCCTTTTGCTTCTGTCCCTGTTTTACTACCTTCCAACTTCCTGCATCGGTTCCCATCCCCCTGCCACATTAGTTTAAACCCTCCCCAACAGCTCTAGCAAACACCCCCCCATGGACATCGTTTCCAGTCCTGCCCAGGTGCAGACCGTCCGGCTTGTACTGGTCCCACCTCCCCCAGAAACCGGTCCCAATGCCCCAGGAATCTGAAACCCTCCCCCTGACACTAGCAAGGTTACTTCCATTGCCATTGACTAGCACGTGGTACCGGTAGTAATCCTGAGATCACTACCTTCGAGTCTGATTTCTTAACTTCCTTCCTAGCTTCCTGTATTCTGCCTTTAGGACTTCATCCCTTTTATACCTGTGTCGTTGGTACCGATGTGTAACACGACCACTGGCTGTTCACCCTCCCCCTCCAGAATGTCCTGTACCCGCTCCGAGACATCCTTGACCCTAGCACCAGGGAGGCAACGCCTGTCTGTTCCCCTTACAGTTGAATCCCCTATAAGTATTGCACTGTCACAAATATCACCCCTCCCCTCTGCAGCAGAACCCACTGTGGTGCCACGAGTTTGGCTGTTGCTGTTTTCCCCTGAGAGGCCTTTCCCTGAACAGTATTCAAAGCAGTATATCTGTTCTGCAGGGGAATGGCCACAGGCGATTCCTGCCCTACCTGCCTCGCTCTCTTGCTCTGTCTGGTGGTCACCCATTCCCTTCCTGCCTGCAGAGTCTGAGCCTGCGGTGTGATCACCTCTCCGTACTTGCTATCCACGATGCTCTCCGACTCGCGGCTGCTCCACAGTGTCTCCAGCCGCCGCTCCAGCTCTGAAATTCGAGCTTTCAGGAGCTGTAACTGGAGACACTTCCTGCATATATGCTGACCCTGGAGACTGGAACTGTCCCCAGCCTGCCACATGGAGCAAGAAGAGCAGACCACGCCTTGGAGCTGTCCTGCCATGAATTATTCCTTTAAACTAAACCTTTAAAATTAAACTTTAGAAAAGTTAAAAGATTTGTGGGAGAGACAGAAAGAGGGAGAGAGAGAGGAGACAGGAAGGGAGAGAGGAGAGAGAGAGAGACAGGAAGGGAGAGAGAGAGAGAGAGAGGGAGAGACAGCGAGACAGAGAGCAGAGAGAGAGACAGACAGAGAGAGCGAGAGAGAGAGACAGAGGGAGGGAGAGGCAGACAGAGAGAGAGAGAAGGGAGGAGAGACAGACAGAGAGAGGGGGGAGAAAGAGATACAGAGAGCCAGGGAGAGAGATAGAGAATCAGAGAGAGAGAGACATAGAGGGAGACAGAGAGAGATACAGAGAGACACAGAGTGAGAGAGACAAAGAGATAGACAGAGAATCAGAGAGAGAGAGAGAGAGAAAGAGACAAAGGGGGCGATTCCCCAAAATGGAGATGAACTGTTCGCGCCGTCGTGAAAGCCGTCGCGTTCCACAACGGCGTGAAACGGGCACAGGGATGACCGATTCTGTCCCCCACAGGGGGCCAGAACAACGCTGGAGCAGTTCATGCCGCTCCAGCCTCCCTTCCCAGCGCCAAATGGGTGCCGCGCCAACCCACGCATGCGCGGGGGACTTCTTTAGTGCAACGGCCCTGACTCAACATGGCGTCGGTGCTCAGGGGCCGGCTGCGCAGGGAAAGTAGGCCGGGGGGGGCGGCCCCATTGGAGGCCCCCCCCCGGGGACGAAGCCCCCCCCCCGGCGCTGGCCACACCCCTAACCTTCGTGCAGAGTTCCCGCCAGCAGCAACCAGGGGTGAACGGCGCCGGCGGGACTCTGTCGTATCCGCGAGGCCGCTTGGCCCATCCTGGCCGGAGAATCAGCGGCCTCGCCAATTCCAGCGGCCCTCAGCCGTCGCCATGTCAAATGTGCCGTCATAAATCGCGCCGATTCTCCACACCTCAGAGAATCGCGCGTCGGCATCGGGGTGGCGAGGTTGCGGTGATTTTCCGGCCCGGCGCGGGGCTCGGAGAATCGCCCCCAGAGAGACAGAGAGGTAGAGAGAGGCAGCCTTAATCTGCTGCCCACAGGTGGAACAGTGGGTCAGAGCAATGAGCTGAAAGGTGAAGTGTGTGTCTGTCGCTGTCCAAGCTGCCGAACCCTGTGAACCTCCAGCATTTCCTGCTTCAGTTCACATTAGGTTAGGTGGATTGGCCATGCTAAATTGCCCGTAGTGTAAGGTTAATGGGGGGATTGTTGGGTTACGGGTATACGGGTTACGTGGGTTTAAGTGGGGTGATCATTGTTCGGCACAACATCGGGGGCCGAAGGGCCTGTTCTGTGCTGTACTGTTCTATTTCCAACAACCCCACTATTTCACTTTGCAACTTCCAATCAGGATGCAATGGGTTAGATTCTCAGCCGTTTACATCACAAGACGGTATTGTCATCACCTCGCACATCCCTATGAGCTCAGGGTGATTTCCCCTCAGCCCCCCCCCCCCGCCTGACATTCCCCCCCCCAGTCTCTGAGGGAGCTCCTTCCTCAATGCCAGTTCTGGAACTTTCCACTTGACCTGAACTTCCTTTATTCTTTCGACCGTGAGTCATAGGAGCAGAAGGAGGCCATTCAGCCCATCAAGTCTGCTTTGCCAATCAATGAGATCACAGTCGGTCGGATAATCCTCAACTCCACTTTCCCGCCCTATCCCCATAACCCTCGATTCCCTCACTGATTAAACTCTGCCTCTCTCAGCCTTGAACACAGTTAACGACCCGGCCTCTACAGCTCTCTGCGGTAAAGAAATCCACAGATTCACTATCCTCGGAGAAGAAATTCCTCCTCATCTCTGTCTTAAACGGTATGTGAAGAAAAAAAGAGATTAATAAAAACTAACGTAGGCCCCTTACAGTCAGAAACGGGGGAATTCATAACGGGGAATGTGCAGATCCACAAGGGATGTGAGACGTGCTAAATGAATACATCTCGACACTAGTTACTGTTGAGAAAGGAATGAATGTTAGGCAAATTGGGGAAATAAAAGGTGGGGCGCGATTCTCTCAGCCCTGCGCCGGGCCGGAGAATCACCGCAACCACGCCGCCCCGTCGCCGGCGTGCGATTCTCCGAGGTGCGCAGAATCAGCGCCATTTGCGCCGGCGCATTGCTGGTCGTGGGCCGCTGTCCGGGGCGGGGCCGCCGATTCTCCAGCCCGGATGGGCCGAACGGCCGCGCGGATACGACAGAGTCCCGCCGGCGCTGTTCACCCCTGGTCGCTGCCGGTGGGAACTCTGCGCGAAGGGTCGGGGGGGGGGGGGGGTTGGGGAGATGCCCTCCTTCACCGGGGGGGGGTCTCTGATGGGGTCTGGCCCGCAATCGAGGCTCACCCCCCCCCCCCCTCCCGGGCCTACTTTGTTGCGCGGCCGGCCCTTGGACCTCTACGCCATGTTGTGTTGGGGCCGGAATGTTGAAGTCCCCCGCGCATGCGCGGGTTGGCGCAGCGGGAGAGGGAGGCTGGAGCAGCGTGAACCACTCCAGCGCCGTGCTGGCCCCCTGTGGGGGGACAGAATCGGTTGTCCCCGCGCCCGTTTCATAGAATCTACAGTGCAGAAGGAGGCCATTCGGCCCATCGAGTCTGCACCGGCTCTTGGAAAGAGCACCCTACCCAAGGTCAACACCTCCACCCTATCATCATAACCCTGTAACCCCACCCAACACAAAGGGCAATTTTGGATACTAAGGGCAATTTACCATGGCCAATCCACCCTAACCTGCACATCTTTGGACTGTGGGAGGAAACCGGAGCACCCGGAGGAAACCCACGCACACACGGGGAGGATGTGCAGACTCCGCACAGACAGTGACCCAAGCCGGAATCGAACCTGGGACCCTGGAGCTGTGAAGCAATTGTGCTATTCACAATGCTACCGTGCTGCCCATAAATTTAGAGTACCCAATTATTTTTTCCAATTAAGGGGCAATTTAGCGTGGCCAATCCACCTACTCTGCATATCTTTGGGTTGTGGGGGTGAAACCCACGCAGACACGGGGAGAATGTGCAAACTCCACACTGACAGTGACCCAGGGCCGGGATTCGAACCCGGGTCCTCAGCGCCGTAGGGCGAACACTTGGTTTCCATTTTCGAGAATCGACCCGTGATGTGTTGAGGAGAGTACATATTACAGAGAAGGAGGTGCTGGAGGTAATAAAGTGTATCAAGATCGTCAAATCCCCAGGACCTGATGAAATGTATCCCAGGACGTTGTGAGCGGCTAGGGAGGAAATTGCCCGCCCCCTAGCTGAGATATTTGATGTGGAGATGCGGCGGTTGGACTGGGGTGAGGACAGTAAGAAGTCTTACACCAGGTTAAAGTCCAACATGTTTGTTGGACATGTCTAGGCCGCTGCCCTAGACTCGACATGTATGCTCAAGCCGTCAGGAGTCGCGTCAATGCCAGATTCATCAGTCGCATTCACAAGGCAGCCCCGAACGTCACCCAAGCACAACGCAACGCCATCCGCGCTCTCAAAACCAGCCGCAACATCGTCATCAAACCAGCAGACAAAGGAGGGGCCACCGTCATACTGAACAGAACGGACTACTGCAAAGAAGTATACCGACAACTCAACAACCAGGAACACTACAGACAGTTACCCGCAGATCCGACGAAGGAACACATCCGCCAACTCAACAGACTGATCAAGACCTTGGATCCAGACCTTCAGAGCACCCTACGTGCTCTCATCCGACGTACTCCCTGCATTGGAGATCTCTACTGCCTCCCGAAAATACACAAGGCCAACACACCAGGCCGTCCTATCGTTTCAGTCAATGGGACCCTGTGTGAGAACCTCTCTGGCCACATCGAGGGCATCTTGAAACCCATCGTACAAGGTACACCCAGCTTCTGTCGCGATACAAGGGACTTCCTACAGAAACTCAGCACCCATGGACCAGTTGAACCAGGAACATTCCTCGTCACAATGGATGTCTCGGCACTCTACACCAGCATCCCCCATGACGATGGCATTGCTGAAACAGCCTCAGTCCTCAACACCGACAACTGCCAATCTCCAGACGCAATTCTGCAACTCATCCGCTTCATTCTGGATCACAACGTCTTCACCTTCGACAACAAGTTCTTCATCCAGACGCACGGAACAGCCATGGGGACCAAATTCGCACCTCAATATGCCAACATCTTCATGTACAAGTTTGAACAAAACCTCCTCACCGCACAGGACCTTCAACTGACGTTATACACCAGATACATCGATGACATTTGTTTCCTTTGGACCCACGGCGAAGAATCACTGAAACAACTACAGGATGACATCGATAAGTTCCATCCCACCATCAGACTCACCATGGACTACTCTCCAAATTCAGTTGCATTCCTGGACACACTCATCTCCATCAAGGACGGTCACCTCAGCACTTCGCTTTACCGCAAGCCCACAGACAACCTCACGATGCTCCACTTCTCCAGCTTTCACCCTAAACACATTAAAGAAGCCATTCCCTATGGACAAGCTCTCCGTATACACAGGATCTGCTCAGACAAGGAGGAGCGTAACAGCCATCTACAGATGCTGAAAGATGCCCTCGTACGAACGGGATATGGCGCTCGACTCATCGATCGACAGTTCCAACGCGCCACAGCAAAAAACCGCATCGACCTCCTCAGAAGACAAACACGGAACACAACCGACAGAGTACCCTTCGTCGTCCAGTACTTTCCCGGAGCGGAGAAACTACGACATTTTCTTTGCAGCCTTCATCAATGAAGGTGATCATCTTGCCAAGGTCATCCCCACACCCCCACTACTTGCCTTCAAACAACCACGCATCCTCAAACAAACCATTGTTTGCAGCAAACTATACAGCCTTCAGAACATCGACCACGACACCACACAACCCTGCCATGGCAATCTCTGCAAGACATGCCAGATCATCAACATGGATACCACCATTACACGTGGTAACACCACCCACCGGGTACGCGGTACATACTCGTGCAACTCTGCCAATGTTGTCTATCTTATACGCTGCAGGAAAGGATGTCCCGAAGCGTGGTACATTGGCGAGACCATGCAGACACTGCGACAATGAATGAACGGACACTGCGCGACAATCACCAGGCAGGAATGTTCCCTTCCAGTCGGGGAACACTTCAGCAGTCAAGGGCATTCAGCCTCTGATCTCCGGGTAAGCGTTCTCCAAGGCGGCTTCAGGACACGCGACAACGCAGAATTGCTGAGCAGAAACTTATAGCCAAGTTCCGCACGCATGAGTGCGGCCTCAACAGGGATCTTGGATTCATGTCACATTACATTCACCCCCCACCATCTGGCCTGGGCTTGCGAAATCCTACCAACAGTCCTGTCTTGAGACAATTCACACCTCTTTAACCTGGGGTTACCCCTATCTCTGGATCTGTAAAGATTTAATTACCTGCAAATGCTCGCATTCTAAGCATTGTCTGTCATCTTTGACTTTGTCTATATAGATGTTTCTGGAACATATCTCTTCATTCACCTGAGGAAGGAGCAGTGCTCCGAAAGCTAGTGTTTGAAACAAACATGTTGGACTTTAACCTGGTGTTGTCAGACTTCTTACTGAGATATTTGAATCATCGACAGCCACAGAAGAGATGCCTGAAGATTGGAGGGGAGCAAATGTTGTGCCCTTGTTTCAGAAGGGCTGTAGGGAAAAACCTGGGAACTACAGACAGGTGAGACTTACTTCTGTAGTGGGTAAGTTGTTAGAAGGTATTCTGAGGGACAGGATCTACAGGCATTTAGACAGGCCAGGGCTAATTAGGGAAAAGTCATGTCTCACCAATTTGATTGAGTTTTTGATGGGGTAACCAAGAAGGTAGATGAGGGCAGTGCGGTCGACGTTGTCTACATGGCTTAGCCAGGCCTTTGACAAGGTACCGCATGGTAGGTTATTGCAAAAGGTTAAATCTCACGGGATCCAGGGTGAGGTAGCCAATTGGATACAGAATTGGCTCGGCAACTGAAGCCAAAGGGTGGGTGTGGAGGGTTGTTTTTCAAACTGGAGGCCTGTGACCAGCGGTGTGCCTCAGGGATCGGTGCTGGGTCCACTGTTATTTGTGATATATATTAATGATTTGGATGAGAATGTAGGAGACATGGTTAGTAAGTTTGCAGATGGCACCAAGATTGGTGGCATAGTGGACAGTGAAGAAGGTTATATATAAGATGCAACAGGATCTTGACCAATTGGGCCAGTGGGCCGATGAATGGCAGATGGAGTTTAATTTGGATAAATGTCAGGTGATGCATTTTGGTCGATCGAATCAGGGCAGGACCTCCCCAGTTAATG
Source organism: Scyliorhinus canicula (assembly GCF_902713615.1). NCBI lineage: Eukaryota > Metazoa > Chordata > Chondrichthyes > Carcharhiniformes > Scyliorhinidae > Scyliorhinus > Scyliorhinus canicula. The sequence continues at coordinate 233,293,683 of NC_052150.1, read as the reverse complement.
GTAGGGAGTTGGGGAGAGTTACAGAACAAAGAGATCTAGGGGTACAGGTTCATAGTTCCTTGAAGGTGGAGTGGCAGGTGGACAGGGTGGTGAAGAAGGCATTCAGCAGGCTGGGTTTTATTGGTCAGAATATTGAATACAGGAGTTGGGACGTCTTGTTGAAGTTGTACAAGACATTGGTCAGACCACACATGGAATACTGTGTCCATTTCTGGCCACCCTATTATAGGAAGGATATTGTTAAACAAGAAAGATTGCAGAAGAGATTTACGAGGATGCTACCAGGACTCGATGGTCTGAGTTATAAGGAGAGGCTGGATAGGCTGGGACTTTTTTCCTCTTGACCGTTAAAGGTCAATAAAATAATGAGGGGCATCGATCAGGTAGATAGTCAACATCTTTTCCCAAAGGTCGAGGAGTCTAGAACTAGAGGGCAAAGGTTTAAGGTGAGAGGGGAGGGATACAAAAGAGACCAGAGGGGAAATTTCTTCACACAGGATGGTGAGCATCTGGAACGAGCTGCCTGAGGAGGTGGTAGAGGTGGGTATGATTTTACCTTTGAATAACAGTTAGTTACATGAAAATTAAATGAAATGAAAATTGCTTATTGTCACGAGTAGGCTTCAAGTGAAGTTACTGTGAAAAGCCCCTAGTCGCCACATTCTGGCGCCTGTTCGGGGAGGCTGGTACGAGAGGGTGGGTACAGAGGGATATGGGCCAAATGCGGGCAAGTGGGACTAGCTTAGTGACAGAAACTGGGCGGCATGGACCAGCTGGGCCGAAGGGCCTGTTTCCATATTGTAAACATCTATGGCTCTATGGAACAAAGAAATGGCTGAGGAACTAAATTCGTATTTTGCTTCTGTCTTCAGAAAGGAAGACATGAATAATGTACCAGAAGTTCGGAGAATCACAAGTTTCACTTTGAGCAGCTGAAGGAAATTAGTATCAGTAAAGAAATGGATTTGGGGAAATTAATGGGATTGAAGATGGATAAATCTCCAGGGCCGGATAATCTCCATCCCAGAGTCCTTCAGGAAGTGGCCCTGGAAATAGTAGATCCATTGGTGGCCATTTTCCCACATTCTTTGGACTCTGGAATGGTTCCTACAGATTGGAGGGTAGCGAATGTAACCCCGCTATTCAAAAAGGGAGGGAGAGAGAAAACAGGGATCTATAGACCAGTGAGCCTAACGTCGGTAGCAGGGAAGTTGCTGAAGTCCATCATCATGGATTTCATATCACAGCATTTGGAAAGCAGTTGGTGTAATTTTTTTTTTGTTCTTTTTATAAATTTAGAATACCCAATTATTTTTTCCAATTAAGGGGCAGTTTAGCATGGCCAATCCACCTATCTGCACATCTTTGGGTTGTGGGGGCAAAACCCACGCAGGCACGGGGAGAATGTGCAAACTCCTCACAGACAGTGACCCAGGGCCGGGATTCGAACCCGGGTCCTCAGCGCCGTAGGCAGCAATGCTAACCACTGTGCCACCGTGCTGCCCAGCAGTTGGTGTAATACTTGGTGAGGGGACGGCCTCTCAAGGGGGGGAAAGCAGCAGCAGCCAAATCTACGGCATCATGGACGACTCTGCTGCTGTGACGGGCGGGAGTAAAACAAGTAGCAGGGCTGTAGTGAAAGGGGATTCAATAGTAAGGGGCACAGACAGACGCCTTTGTGGCTACAAACGTGAATCGAGGATGGTATGTTGCCCTCTGGTGCCAGGGTCTGGGATGTCACACAGCAGTTTGCAGGGCATTCTGGGGAGGGAAGGTAAACAGCCAGTGGTCGTGGTTCACATTGGTACCAACAACATGGGTAAACTGAGGACAGGAAGTTCGGAGATAAATTACAATGCAGGACCCTCAAAAGGCAGTAATATCAGTGTTACTCCCAGTTCCACACGCTAGGGAGAGCAGGAATAGGAGGATAGATCAGATGTATGCGTGGCCAGGGAGATGGTGTAGCCAGGAGGGATTACGATTCTTGAGGCACTGGGACTGGTTGTGGGGAAGGTGGGAACTGTACAAACTGGACAGGTTGCACCTGTTGCACCAGGGGCTAGTTTAGCTCACTCAGCTAAATCGCTGGCTTTTAAAGCAGACCAAGGCAGGCCAGCAGCACGGTTCGATTCCCGTACCAGCCTCCCCGGACAGGCGCCGGAATGTGGCGACTAGGGGCTTTTCACAGTAACTTCATTGAAGCCTACTCGTGACAATAAAGCGATTTTCATTTTCATTTCATTTTCACAGAGCTGGGACCAATATCCTTGCGGGGGCTTTTGTTAGTTCTGTTGGGGACCATTAAAACTAGTGTGGCAGGGGCTGGCATCTCAGGAGTAGGATTTGATAGGTCAAACTCAGAACAGGAATTTATTTTTTCATATTTGTTTTTGGGTTGTGGGCGTCGCTGGGTCAGTATTTATTGTCCATCCCGGAGGGCAAGTCAGAGTCAACCACATCGCTGTGGGTCTGGAGTCACGTGTAGGCCAGACCGGGGAAGGACGGCATTGGTGACCCAGATGGGTTTTTACAATAATCGACAATCGTTTCATAGTCATCATTAGAGTTTTCATTCCAGATTTTTACTGAATTCAAATTTCACCGACTACCCTGGTAGGATTTGAACCTGGGTCCCCAGAGCATTACTCTGGGTCTCTGGATTACTAGCCCAGTGACATTACCACTACGCCACCACCTCCCCACTTATCACAACTCTGCCTTCTATCAGCGAGTTCATCCTCCTTAATATACACCCCCTAGCAGCCTGGGCTCTGAGTGTGGGACTGAGGGAGGTCATTCGGCCCATTGAGTCTTGAAAGAACACCCTACCTAGACCCATACATCCACCCAATCCCCACAACCCAGTAACCCTACCTAACCTTTGCACACTAAGGGACAATTTATCACGGCCAATACACCTAACCTGCACATCTTTGAACTGTGGGAGGAAACTGGAGCACCCGGAGGAAACCCACCCACACACGGGGAGAAAGTGCAAACTCCACACAGCCAGTCACCCGAGGCCGGAATTGAACCCGGACCCCTGGCGCTGTGAGGCAGCAGTGCCTGCTTTGTCCTGGATGGCGTTGAGCTTCTTGAGTGTTGTTGGAGCTGCACTCATCCAGGCAAGTGGAGAGTATTCCATCACACTCCTGTGCCTTGTAGATGGTATCATTGTTCTAACTTCCTGGTCTGATTATTCCAGGAGACAAAGTAATGAATGAGCACAGAGGGAGGGAACATTCTAGCTCCACCCAAACTTCCTCTTCCTCTGTCACTCCCTCTCACCTCATTCCTTTCCTATCTGCCCTCAATGTGTTTCACCTGCCTCAACTCTGCATCATAGAATGACTACACCAGAAGGAGGATACCCTGATGTTGTGTCTGTTGTACCCTCTGAAAGAACAGCTGATCATGCCCCTCCCACACCGCTCCCCTGTTATCCTGCCTTTTCACAAAGAAATCAATGGCGGGATTCTCGGCCCCGCTGCGCCAGATTTCCGTCGCGGCCGGCCGGCGGGATTCTCCGTTACACCGGCCAGTTAAGGGGGGTTCCCATTGTGCGGCAGCCCCACACCGTCTGGAAACCCCCCTGGCACCGGCAAAACGGAGCTTCCCATCAGCGGAGAATCCCGGCCCAAATTCTCTTGTGATAGGCTTCCACCACACTCACATACAGTGCACTGAATCAGCCTCCACCACACTCTCAGACAGTGCGCTGAATCAGCCTCCACCACACTCACATACAGTGCACTGAATCAGCCTCCACCACACTCACATACAGTGCACGGAATCAGCCTCCACCACACTCTCAGACAGTGCACTGAATCAGCCTCCATCACACTCATCAAAAGTGCACTGAATCAGCCTCCACCACACTCTCAGACAGTGCACTGAATCAGCCTCCACCACACTCACATACAGTGCACTGAATCAGCCTCCACCACACTCACATACAGTGCACTGAATCAGCCTCCATCACACTCACATACAGTGCACTGAATCAGCCTCCATCACACTCACATACAGTGCACTGAATCAGCCTCCATCACACTCACATACAGTGCACTGAATCTGCCTCCACCACACTCTCAGACAGTGCACTGAATCTGCCTCCACCACACTCACATACAGTGCACTGAATCAGCCTCCACCGCACTCTCAGACAGTGCGCTGAATCAACCTCCACCACACTGTCAGACAGTGCACTGAATCTGCCTCCACCACACTGTCAGACAGTGCACTGAATCTGCCTCCACCACACTCACATACAGTGCACTGAATCTGCCTCCACCACACTCACATACAGTGCACTGAATCAGCCTCCACCACACTCTCAGACAGTGCACTGAATCAGCCTCCACCACACTGTCAGACAGTGCACTGAATCAGCCTCCACCACACTGTCAGACAGTGCACTGAATCAGCCTCCACCACACTGTCAGACAGTGCACTGAATCAGCCTCCACCACACTTTCAGACAGTGCACTGAATCAGCCTCCACCACACTCTCAGACAGTGCACTGAATCAGCTTCCACCACACTCACATACAGTGCACTGAATCAGCCTCCACCACACTCACATACAGTGCACTGAATCAGCCTCCACCACACTCACATACAGTGCACTGAATCAGCCTCCACCACACTCTCAGACAGTGCACTGAATCTGCCTCCACCACACTCACATACAGTGCACTGAATCAGCCTCCACCACACTCTCAGACAGTGCACTGAATCAGCTTCCACCACACTCACATACAGTGCACGGAATCAGCCTCCACCACACTCTCAGACAGTGCACTGAATCAGCCTCCACCACACTCTCAGACAGTGCACTGAATCAGCCTCCACCACACTCACATACAGTGCACTGAATCTGCCTCCACCACACTCTCATACAGTGCACTGAATCAGCCTCCACCACACTCACATACAGTGCACGGAATCAGCCTCCACCACACTCTCAGACAGTGCACTGAATCAGCCTCCACCACACTCTCAGACAGTGCACTGAATCAGCCTCCACCACACTTTCAGACAGTGCACTGAATCAGCCTCCACCACACTCACATACAGTGCACTGAATCAGCCTCCACCACACTCTCAGACAGTGCACTGAATCAGCCTCCACCACACTCTCAGACAGTGCACTGAATCAGCCTCCACCACACTCACATACAGTGCACTGAATCTGCCTCCACCACACTCACATACAGTGCACTGAATCAGCCTCCACCACACTCACATACAGTGCACTGAATCAGCTTCCACCACACTCACATACAGTGCACTGAATCAGCCTCCACCACACTCTCAGACAGTGCACTGAATCAGCCTCCACCACACTCACATACAGTGCACTGAATCAGCCTCCACCACACTCTCAGACAATGCACTGAATCTGCCTCCACCACACTCTCAGACAGTGCACTGAATCAGCCTCCACCACACCCTCAGACAATGCACTGAATCTGCCTCCACCACACTCTCAGACAGTGCACTGAATGTGTCTCCACCACACTCTCAGACAGTGCACTGAATGTGTCTCCACCACACTGTCAGACAGTGCACTGAATCTGCCTCCACCACATTGTCAAGACAGTGGAGTGACCCTGCCTCCACCACCCTAACCATTCGCACTGTCAATAGTTTTTGTCCTCATGTTGTCATTGGTTGTTTTGTCAATCCCCATAAATCTGTGTCTTCCCATTCTTGATCCTTTGACCAATCAGAACAATTATTGCCGATCTATTCTGTTCAATACCTCCGTCAAATCACCTCTGACCTAACTTTTTTCTAAGGAATGTAATCCCTACCTCTCCAATCTATCTTCATCCCTGAGGTTCCTCATCGCTGGATTCATTCTTGTCAATCTTCTCTGCTCTCTCTCCAATGCGTCACATCCTTCCTGACGTGCGGTGTCAGAACTGGACACTATACTCCAGCTCCATTCAACCAGGGCTTCGGCCAGTTTCACTGCTTTAAACTGAATGCCAATTTTAATCAATGGACTTGTTATTAATAACCTTTTCAACCTGCCCTGCCACCTTCACTGGTTTGATATACACTGTCGCTCTGTAACTCGCGCATCACTAATTCCCCCCTCCTTACTCACCTTCATCAGGTGTTTGTTGACCCATTTTGTGAAAGTTTTCTTCTGGACGCGGTCACGTTCATCTGTAAATAACAAAAAGATTTGCTTAAACCCTGCCCCGAATAGAATACAATGTTTAACAAATCCAAACTGCTTACCCCCAGAGTAATGATCAAACCCGGACCGTCCACACCCAGAGTAATGATCAAACCCAGACCATCCACACCCAGAGTAATGATCAAACCCGGACCGTCCACACCCAGAGTAATGATCAAACCCGGACCATCCACACCCAGAGTATTAATCAAACCAAGACCATCCACACCCAGAGTAATAATCAAACCCAGACCATCCACACCCAGAGTAATAATCAAACCCAGACCATCCACACCCAGAGTAATGATCAAACCCGGACCATCCACACCCAGAGTAATAATCAAACCCAGACCATCCACACCCAGAGTAATAATCAAACCCAGACCATCCACACCCAGAGTAATAATCAAACCCGGACCATCCACACCCAGAGTAATGATCGAACCCGGACCATCCACACCCAGAGTAATGATCGAACCCGGACCATCCACACCCAGAGTAATAATCAAACCCAGACCATCCACACCCAGAGTAATGATCAAACCCGGACCATCCACACCCAGAGTAATGATCAAACCCGGACCGTCCACACCCAGAGTAATGATCGAACCCGAACCGTCCACACCCAGAGTAATGATCGAACCCGAACCGTCCACACCCAGAGTAATTGTCAAACCCGGACCATCCACACCCAGAGTAATAATCAAACCCGAACCATCCACACCCAGAGTAATAATCAATCCCGGACCGCCCACTCTGAGTAATAATCAATCCCGGACCATCCACACCCAGAGTAATAATCAATCCCGGACGGTCCACACCGAGAGTAATAATCAATCCCGGACCGTCCACACTGAGTAATAATCAATCCCGGACCGTCCACATTGAGTAATAATCAATCCTGGACCGTCCACACCAAGAGTAATAATCAATCCCGGACCGTCCACACCGAGTAATAATCAATCCCGCACCGTCCACACTGAGTAATAATCAATCCTGGACCGTCCACACACAGAGTAATGATCAAACCCGGACCATCCATACTGAGTAATAATCAATCCCGGACCGTCCACATTGAGTAATAATCAATCCTGGACCGTCCACATTGAGTAATAATCAATCCCAGACCGTCCACATTGAGTAATAATCAATCCCGGACCATCCACACTGAGTAATAATCAATCCCAGACCGTCCACATTGAGTAATAATCAATCCCGGACCGTCCACACCGAGTAATAATCAATCCCGGACCGTCCACACTGAGTAATAATCAATCCCGCACCGTCCACACTGAGTAATAATCAATCCCGGACCGTCCACATTGAGTAATAATCAATCCCGCACCATCCACACTGAGTAATAATCAATCCCGGACCGTCACACCGAGAGTAATAATCAATCCCGGACCGTCCACACTGAGTAATAATCAATCCCGCACCGTCCACACTGAGTAATAATCAATCCCGGACCGTCCACATTGAGTAATAATCAATCCCGCACCGTCCACACTGAGTAATAATCAATCCCGGACCGTCACACCGAGAGTATTGATCAATCCCGGACCATCCACACCGAGAGTAATAAACATGACTGGATATTACACTCAGGCCCTAGGCCACTTGGTGTTGGGGTGTTTGAGTAGGTGTGTCACGCAGCCTATCAGTGAGTTTGCCCTGCCACGCTGCAGGATAATTCTTGGAATGTGTTGGAGCAGATTAATGGATAAACCCAAATCAAGTGAGTGAAATGGTTGTGAATCATGTCTTAGGGAATGTGCTTGAGGCTGGGGCCCAGCCCATCCTGGCAGAGGGAGTGAGTCAGGGACTGAGTAATTCAACAGTAACTTGAGTCAGTCCAGGTTGGCAGCAGAATCAGAACGGAAGCTGTGCACTCGATCTCTCAGATGTATCGATCAGGGGGCTGGCTGGTTGGCGGGGAGCCTGGTACAGGGCAGGAGGAAGAGGGGTTCCCAGCCCCTCCCAACCTGAGCAGTCTGAATCTTATTGGAGGAACAGTAACGAGTTTATACACAGGGCAGGAGGCAGAGGGCCGGCGACAGGGGTCAGGCAGTGTTGAACAAGTGCAGAAATGATTATTAACTGGGCCAGAACAAATCACGCTGTCCGATGATGGACTCCCAGGTGCAGACAAGACGCTGAGATAGCAGGAACATTTATATTTACTGCAATAGAAATCAGGAGAAACAGGCAGAGAGATTGGGAGAGACAGCAAAAGAGGAAGGTGTTCCCAGGTGTTAGACAGAGTTAGAACTCCGCAAGGTGTAATTTGCATCTGCTATGCATGTCTGTGAATACAGAGTGTGACAAATGTGATTGGTGAGTTACAGAGACAGGTGTAACTTGGAAATATATCGCCGTTCGTATTGTGATTATAACAAACAGCTGACTGAATGAAGAGTGAATATTGTGGGATACATTTCAGATATCTTAGTGAGCAGTAAATCGAGGATATATCGATAACAGAGAATGTTATTGGTGGAGAAAGAGGGAATATCTTCAAGGAGTCAATGACAGAATCTATTTGGTTGGAGTTAAGGTACAGAGGTGCCGAGAAATTGCTCAGATTGGTCACCAACCAGGGGGAAAGATGTCGAGCGGAATTTTCCATTCTGGGAGTCAGTCCCGTAGCAGGCATGGGGACAGGGAATGTTTCCAACTGGGAGGCAAGTGGGAATTTGCGCTGGGTCACACGACTCTGGCCTAATGAGTTATACAGTTGAGGGTTCCCCACCATCTTGCACGGTGGGTGCACTGTGTGACTCGGACACCATCACCATATTTAATAGGCACCTGGCCATCAACATTAAAGACAGACGGTGGACCTCCTGAAACTCCCTCTGGGGAGGGTGGGGAATGGATAATTCTGTCTGTGGAGTCATTATGACCCATTGACTCCTCGCTCGCGTCCACTGTACAATCCTTTATTATTCAGCATTTATTGCCCATCCCTAGTTGCCCTTCAGGGGGTGGTGGGTGAGCTGCCTTCCTGAACCGCTGCAGTCCCTGAGGTGTAGGTACAACCATTGTGCTGTTAGGGAGGGAGTTCCAGGATGTTGTCCCGGTGACAGTGAAGGAACGGCCGATATATTTCCCAGTCAGGGTGGGGAGTGACTGGGAGGGGAACCTCCAGGTGGTGGGGTTCCCAGGTATCTGCTGCTCTTGTCCTTCTAGATGGTAGTGGTCGTGGGTTTGATGGCTCGTTAAGTTGCCGCAGTGCATCTTTGATCTACCATAGTATCATAAGGTGCAGGTTGGTAATGGAAAAGGACAAGGAACAATCAAGAGGAAGGTCAAGTAGGTGGATTGCTAATTTCAATGGGGTGAGAATGGACCTGGCCTGGATATATTGCAATGAGAGATTGGCAGGCAGAATATAACTACCCTCAAAGAAATTCCAGGCTAAACGTTACAACAGAGGTGGTATCAGAAAGGCTGGCTGTTGATAAATCATCGGGACCAGACTAGACACAGCAGGAGGTGAGGAAAGTGAGAGAGTAAATTGCAGAGGTTCCAGGCAGGACTAACTCAGGGGGAAGTGCAACCTTGTTTAAACAAACCTACAAGATTAACCCAGCAACAACAGACCAATCAGTTTAACTGGAGTAACGGGGAAGACGAATAAAACAATAATTCAGGCAAAATTAATCGTCCATTAAGCAATTCCAGGCTAATAAAGAAAAGGTCAGTATGGATTTCTGAAGAGCAAAGTACGTTAAACTAACTTTCTGGAAAGTTTTTGAAGAGCTGACAGAGAGGTTGATGAGGGTAATGCAGCTGATGTGATGTTCATAGACTTTGAAGAGCCATTTCATAAAGTGCCCCACAACAGACTTATGAGAAAAATTGTAGCTCAGTGAATTGAAGGGGAGGTCAGCACTCCCTCAATGCTGACCCTCTGACAGTGTAGCACTCCCTCAGTACTGAACCTCTGACAGTTCAGCACTCCCTCAGTACTGACCCTCTGACAGTGCGGCACTCCCTCAGTACTGACCCTCTGACAGTGCGGCACTCCCTCAGTACTGACCCTCTGACAGTGCGGCACTCCCTCAGTACTGACCCTCCCACAGTGCGGCACTCCCTCAGTACTGACCCTCCCATAGTGCGGCACTCCCTCAGTACTGACCCTCCCACAGTGCGGCACTCCCTCAGTCCTGACCCTCTGACAGTGCGGCACTTCCTCAGTACTGACCCTCAGACAGTGCAGCCCTCCCTCAGCACTGACCCTCTGACAGTGCGGCACTCCCTCAGTACTGACCCTCCCACAGTGCGGCACTCCCTCAGTACTGACCCTCCCATAGTGCGGCACTCCCTCAGTACTGACCCTCCCACAGTGCGGCACTTCCTCAGTACTGACCCTCAGACAGTGCAGCCCTCCCTCAGCACTGACCCTCTGACAGTGTGGCACTCCCTCAGTACTGACCCTCAGACAGTGCAGCCTCTCTCAGTACTGACCCTCTGACAGTGCGGCACTCCCTCAGTACTGACCCTCTGACAGTGCAGCACTCCCTCAGTACTGACCCTCTGACAGTGCAGCGCTCCCTCAGTACTGACCCTCTGACAGTGCAGCACTCCCTCAATACTGACCCTCCCACAGTGCGGCACTCCCTCAGTACTGACCCTCTGACAGTGCGGCACTCTCTCAGTACTGACCCTCTGACAGTGCGGCACTCCCTGAGTACTGACCCTCCCACAGTGCGGCACTCCCTCAGTACTGACCCTCCGACAGTGCGGCACTCCCTGAGTACTGACCCTCCCTCAGTGCGGCACTCCCTCAGTACTGACCCTCTGACAGTGCGGCACTCCCTCAGTACTGACCCTCCCACAGTGCGGCACTCCCTCAGTACTGACCTTCTGACAGTGCGGCACTCCCTCAGTGCTGACCCTCTGACAGTGCAGCACTCCCTCAGTACTGACTCCCTGACAATGCAGCGCTCCATCAGTACTGACCCTCTGACAGTGCGGCACTCCCTCAGTACTGACCCTCTGACAGTGCGGCACTCCCTCAGTACTGACCCTCTGACAGTGCGGCACTCCCTCAGTACTGACCTCTGACAGTGCAGCACTCCCTCAGTACTGACCCTCTGACAATGCAGCGCTCCCTCAGTACTGACCCTCTGACAGTGCAGCACTCCCTCAGTACTGACCCTCTGACAGTGCTTTCACTCCCTCAGTACTGACCCTCTGACAGTGCGGCACTCCCTCAGTACTGACCCTCTGACAGTGCGGCACTCCCTCAGTACTGACCCTCTGACAGTGCAGCACTCCTTCAGTACTGAGCCTCTGACAGTGCGGCACTCCCTCAGTACTGACCCTCTGACAGTGCGGCACTCCCTCAGTACTGACCGTCTGACAGTGCAGCACTCCCTCAGTACTGACCCTCTGACAGTGCAGCACTCCCTCAGTACTGACCGTCTGACAGTGCAGCACTCCCTCAGTACTGACCCTCTGACAGTGCAGCACTCCCTCAGTACTGACCCTCTGACAGTGCGGCACTCCCTCAGTACTGACCCTCTGACAGTGCAGCTCTCCCTCAGTACTGACCCTCTGACAGTGCAGCACTCCCTCAGTACTGACCCTCTGACAATTAGTGCTCCTCAGAGAAGGACTTGAACCCAGGATTTTCTGACTCGGAAGCATTGATGTTGCAGAGTGAAGCACGATGGATATTTGGGAAGAGAGTTACTGAGTCTGAGAAGTTCTACAAGGGAAATCGGGAGTCTGAGTAACTGAAGTCACCGCTGGCAGTGGCAAAGAGATTAAAGTTGGGAATGTTGCGGAGGAGTGCAGAGTAGCTGCGGGTTTTTGCAAATTACAGAGATCGGCAGCAGGGAGGCCCCAGGGGGATTTGAAAACAAGGCTGAGAATTTAAAAGTGGGCGATTGGGGGGGGGGGGGGGGTTAGTGTACGTCACTGAGCAAAGGAGGAAGAGGGGAAATGCCCTTGCCCCAAATTCAGACACAGCAGCAGAGTTTGACCTCAGGAGTGTATTGGAATAGCCAAGACTGGACGATTGCAGACATCGATCAGCTGAAATAGGGGTGAAGGGGACGAGGGATATAACTGTGCCAGTGATGAATTAACCCAGATAACAGATATACCCAGACATATCTTTCAGATTACCCAGATATTGGATATACCGGATATATCGATGTATCTATCAGATATAGCCAGAGCAGTGATGAGAAGTCAGTCTGAACTCCAGATACAGAGAGAAGCAGAAGAGCAAATCCAGATGTGAAAGAGTTAACAGTAGCACAGCGTGATCCGAGACCAACATCCTGATGAACCAATGCCTCCTGTCTGCTGCCCAGCTCTGAAACGAACTGCAGCACAATCGTTAAATACCTTTTCTGCTCTCGGTGGACTTTAACATGTCCAGATACAGCCTGTCTTCCGACGCCATTCGATTTCTGCTCTCCTGCCCTTTGTACATCTTGCAATGAATGTGGAAAGCAGTCCTCTGCTCCTGCTGCCTACTTACAGCTTGTGGTTAGCTGACTGCACCCTCTGTATTAACAGAGCTCTGCTTGTCAGAGCGTATTCTGCAAAGCTTTCACTGGCAGCCCCTCCCTGCCCTGCAAGGTACAGAATGAGGTGTGGCCACTCGTCATCACAGCTAATCCACAGCAATAAACTCACAGCTCAGCAGAGGCAAGGACAAAGGGAGGGAGTCCAGAGGGAGTGGCAGAGTGAATGGGAATGAGGAGGGAAAGAAGATGGAATGAGGAGGGGGTAAGGAGGGAGAGACATGAGAGAGGAGGCAATGAGGAGTGGGCAGAGACCTTCCTCCATGGCCCGGTTACATAGTGTGCAGCCACCATGGTGGAGCAGCTTGTTTAAAAATAATAATAATCTTTATTATTGCCCCAAGTAGGCTGACATTAACACTGCAATGAAGTTACTGTGAAAATCCCCTAGTCGCCACATTCCGGCGCCTGTTCGGGTACACGGAGGGATAATCCAGAATGTCCAATTCATCTAACAGACGTCTTTCTGTAACGTATCTCTGTAACCCAAGAACCCCACCTAACCTTTGGTCTATTTAGGCAACTGCTGGTCACTAAGGGCAATTTAGCATGGCCAATCCACCAAACCCGCACATCTTTGGTCTGTGGGATGAAACCGGAGCACCCGGAGGAAACCCACGCAGACACTGGGAGAACGTGCAGACTCCACACAGACAGTGACCCAGCCGGGAATCGAACCTGGGACCCTGTAGCTGTGAGGCAGCCGTGCTAACCGCTGTGAGGCAGCCGTGCTAACCGCTGTGAGGCAGCCGTGCTAACCGCTGTGAGGCAGCCGTGCTAACCGCTGTGATACCATGCTGCTGTGAGGCAGCCGTGCTAACTGCTGTGAGGCAGCCGTGCTAACCGCTGTGAGGCAGCAGTGCTAACCGCTGTGAGGCAGCAGTGCTAACCGCTGTGAGGCAGCAGTGCTAACCGCTGTGGTACCATGCTGCTGTGAGGCAGCCGTGCTAACCGCGGTGATACCATGCTGCTGTGAGGCAGCCGTGCTAACCGCTGTGATACCATGCTGCTGTGAGGCAGCCGTGCTAACCGCTGTGAGGCAGCCGTGCTAACCGCTGTGAGGCAGCCGTGCTAACCGCTGTGAGGCAGCCGTGCTAACCGCGGTGATACCATGCTGCTGTGAGGCAGCCGTGCTAACCGCTGTGATACCATGCCGCTGTGAGGCAGCCGTGCTAACCGCTGTGAGGCAGCCGTGCTAACCGCTGTGAGGCAGCCGTGCTAACCGCTGTGAGGCAGCCGTGCTAACCGCTGTGAGGCAGCCGTGCTAACCGCTGTGAGGCAGCCGTGCTAACCGCTGTGGTACCATGCCGCTGTGAGGCAGCCGTGCTAACCGCTGTGGTACCATGCCGCTGTGAGGCAGCCGTGCTAACCGCTGTGAGGCAGCCGTGCTAACCGCTGTGAGGCAGCCGTGCTAACCGCTGTGGTACCATGCCGCTGTGAGGCAGCCGTGCTAACCGCTGTGAGGCAGCCGTGCTAACCGCTGTGAGGCAGCCGTGCTAACCGCTGTGATACCATGCCGCTGTGAGGCAGCAGGGCTAACCGCTGTGAGGCAGCCGTGCTAACCGCTGTGAGGCAGCCGTGCTAACCGCTGTGAGGCAGCCGTGCTAACCGCTGTGAGGCAGCCGTGCTAACCGCGGTGGTACCATGCTGCTGTGAGGCAGCCGTGCTAACCGCTGTGAGGCAGCAGTGCTAACCGCTGTGAGGCAGCCGTGCTAACCGCTGTGAGGCAGCAGTGCTAACCGCTGTGAGGCAGCCGTGCTAACCGCTGTGAGGCAGCCGTGCTAACCGCTGTGAGGCAGCCGTGCTAACCGCTGTGAGGCAGCCGTGCTAACCGCTGTGATACCATGCCGCTGTGAGGCAGCCGTGCTAACCGCTGTGTGGCCGAAGATGCAGTGCAGGAAGTCACCAAGGTTCCTTTGACAGGGACAGTTAAGCGACTCTTGGACAGGCACATGGACAGTAGTAAATTGAAGGGGCGTAGGTTCGGTTAATCTTCGATAAATGGTCTGCACAACATCGTGAGCCGAAGGCCTGTACTGTATTGTACTGTTCTATGTACCTCGCAATTCGCAGACCGCCGCAACCGGTCCACAGCAGACACCATCTCCCTGGCCCTACACCCATCCCTAGAGCATCTCGACAACCAGGACTCCTACATCAGACTCCTATTCATTGACTACAGCTCCGCCTTCAACACCATAATCCCAGCCAAGCTCATATCAAAGCTCCAAAACCTAGGACTTGGCTCCTCACTCTGCAACTGGATCCTTGGCTTTCTGACCAACAGACCCAATCAGTAAGAATAAACAATAACACCTCCTCCACGATAGTCCTCAACACCGGGGCCCCGTGGAAAAAAAAATACCGGGGTCCGGAAGGCTGAAGCCCTCCAAGCCTGTACCGGTCAACCTTTTCCAAAACCCTCAGCACTTCGTTGTGCCCTATCCCTCTATACCCATCCTATCCATGTGTTTGTCAAGATGCCTTTTGAACACCGTTAATGTATCTGCTTCCACAGCCTCCCCTGGCAACGTGTTCCAGGCACTCACCACCCTCTGTGTAAAAAACCTGCCTCACACATCTCCTCTAAACTTTGCCCCATGGACCTTAAACCTCTGACCCCTAGGTGACTGATCCCCTCCACCCTGGGAAAGACTGCCTGTCCCATCCACTCTATCCAATGCCCCTCATAATCTTGTAGACCTCTATCAGGTCACCCCTCAACCTCCGTCGTTTCCAATGAAAACAGTCCGAGTCTATTCAGCCTCTCCACATAGCTAACACCCTGCAGACCCGGCAACATCCTGGTAAACCCCCTCTACACCCTCTCCAAAGCCTCCACATCCTTTTGGTAGTGTGGCAGCCAGAATTGTGCGCAATATTCCAAGTGCGGCCTTACCAAGGTTCTATACAACTGCAGCATGACTTGCCAGTTTTTATACTCGATACCCATCCAATGAAGGCAAGCATTCCGTCTGCTTTCTTGACTACCTTGTCCACTTGTGTTGCCTATATTACTAAGAGTTTTACCATTGACGGTATATTTCCCCTCTATGTCAGACCTACTAAAATGTATTACCTCACATTTGTCCCGATTAAACTCCATTTGCCATTTCTCTGCCCAGGTCTCCAACTTATCTATGTTCTGCTGTATCCTCTGACAATCCTCAACACTATCTGCCATTCCACCAACCTTGGTGCCATCCGTGAATTTACTAATCACACTAGCTACATTTTCCTCCAAATCATTTATGTACACTACAAACAACAGAGGCCCCAGCACCGATCCCTGCGGAACATCGCTGGTCACAACCTTCCATTAGGTAAAACACCCTTCTACTGCTACTCTTTACGTTCTGTGACCGAGCCAGTTCTGTAACCATCTTACCACCTCACCTCTGACCCCATGTGACTTCACCTTTTGTACCAGTCTGCCATGAGGGACCTTGTCAAAGGCTTTACTGAAGTCCATGTAAACAACATCCACCGCCCTCCCCTCATCAATCATCTTTGTCACTTCCTCGGAAAACTCAATCAAGTTAGTGAGACACGACCTCCCCTTCACAAACCATGCTGTCTATCGCTAATGAGTCCATTTGTTTCCAAATGGGTATAAATCCTGTCCCTGAGAATTCTCTCCAATAATTTACCTACACCGACGTGAGGCTCACCGGCCTATAGTTTCCAGGATTATCCCTGCTACCTTTCTTAAACAGCGATACCACATTAGCTATTCTCCAGCCCTCTGGGATCTCCCCTGTAGCCAATGAGGATACAAAGATGTCAGTCAAGGCCCCAGCAATTTCCTCCCTTGCTTCCCTCAGTATTCTGGGATAAATCCCATCCGGCCCTTGAGACTTATCTACCTTAACATCTATTAAAATACCCAATACCTCCGCCTTTTCGATGTTAACATGATCCAGATCGTCCACACACCCTACCCAAGAATCAACTTGCACAATGTCCCTTTCTTTGGTGAACACTGATGCAAAGTACTCATTTAGTACCTCACTCATTTCCTCTGGCTCAACACATAGATTCCCCCCACTGTCCTTAAGTGGTCCAATCCTGTCCCTGGCCACTCTCTTGCTTTTTACATATGAATAAAAAGCTTTGGGATTCACCTTAATCCTACTTGCTAAAGACTTTTCATGACCTCTCCTTGCCCTCCTTGAGATAGAGATAGATAGTTTTTTGAAGAATAAAGGGATTAAGGGTTATGGTGTTCGGGCCGGAAAGTGGAGCTGAGTCCACAAAAGATCAGCCATGATCTCATTGAACAGCCGCACACAATCCAAATTCTTCAATTCCTGTCTAATGTTATCATAATTTGCCTTTCCCCAGTTTTGCACCTTAACGAAAGGGGTTATCCTCATCCCTGTCCATATGTGCCCTAAAACTTACACAATTGTGGTCACTCCTCCCAAAATGTTACCCAACTGAAAACTCCACCACCTGTCCAGGCTCATTCCCCAATACCAGGTCCAGTACTGCCCCTTCCCCAGTTGGACTATCTACATATTGCATCAAGAAGGCTTCCTGGATACACCTTACAAACTCTGCCCCATCCAAACCCCCAGCACTAAGTGAATCACAGTCAATATCGGGGGAATTAAAATCCCCTACCACAACAACAGGAGTGAGACAGAGAACCTAGTGGAGTGGTGTAACGACAACAATCTCTCCCTCAATGCCAGCAAAACTAAAGAGCTGGTCATTGACTTCAGGAAGCAAAGTACTGTACACACCCCTGTCAGCATCAACGGGGCCGAGGTGGAGATGGTTAGCAGTTTCAAATTCCTAGGGCTACACATCTCCAAAAATCTGTCC
The DNA here is from genome assembly GCF_902713615.1 of Scyliorhinus canicula. Classification (NCBI taxonomy): domain Eukaryota; kingdom Metazoa; phylum Chordata; class Chondrichthyes; order Carcharhiniformes; family Scyliorhinidae; genus Scyliorhinus; species Scyliorhinus canicula. Next base: position 233,276,109 of record NC_052150.1, on the reverse strand, counting down.
TGGCCCCGCCATGTCGACACTACGACCAAGAAAGCACAACAGCACCTATACTTCCTCAGGAAACTAAGAAAATTCGGCATGTCCACATTAACTCTTACCAACTTTTACAGATGCACAATAGAAAGCATCCTATCGGGCTGCATCACAGCCTGGTATGGCAACTGCTCGGCCCAGGACCGTAAGAAACTACAGAGAGCCGTGAACACAGCCCAGTCAAAGAACAAAGAAAAGTACAGCACAGGAACAGGCCCTTCAGCCCTCCAAGCCTGTGCCGACCATGCTGCACATCTAAACTAAAATCTTCTACACTTCCTGGGTCCGTATCCCTCTATTCCCATCCTATTCATGTATTTGTCAAGATGCCCCTTAAATGTCACTTTCATCCCAGCTTCCACCACCTCCTCCGGCAGCGAGTTCCAGGCACCCACTACCCTCTGGGTAAAAAACTTGCCTCGTACATCTCCTCTAAACCTTGCCCCTCGCACCTTAAACCTATGCCCCCTAGTAATTGATCCCTCTACCCTGGGGAAAAGCCTCTGACTATCCACTCTGTCTATGCCCCTCATAATTTTGTAGACCTCTATCAGGTTGCGCCCTCAACCTCCGTCGTTCCAGTGAGAACAAACCGACTTCAGGAAGCAAAGTACTGTACACACCCCTGTCAGCATCAATGGGGCCGAGGTGGAGATGGTTAGCAGTTTCAAATTCCTAGAGGTGCACATCTGTCCTGGTCCACCCACGTCGATGCTACCACTAAGAAAGCACAACAACGCCTATACTTCCTCAGGAAACTAAGGAAATTCGGCATGTCCACATTAACCGTTACCAACTTTTACAGATGCACTATAGAGAGCATCCTATCAGGCTGCATCACAGCCTGGTATGGCAACTGCTCGGCCCAGGACTGCAAGAAACTTCAGAGAGTCGTGAACACCACCCAGTCCATCACACGAACCTGCCTCCCATCCATTGATTCCATCTACACCTCCCGCTGCCGGGGGAAAGCAGGCAGCATAATCAAGGATCCCTCCCACCCGGCTTACTCACGACTGAAGAGTCCAATCTACCTGAGATTACTGAAGAGTGCAGTCTGAGATTACTGAAGAATCCAGTCTATCTGAAATTACTGAAGATCCCAGTCTATCTGAAATTACTGAAGATCCCAGTCTATCTGAGATTACTGAAGATCCCAGATGGTTAGCAGTTTCAAATTCCTAGGGGTGCATATCACCAAAAATCTGCCCTGGTCCACTCACGTCTACGCTATCACCAAAAAAGCACAACAGCGCCTATACTTCCTCAGGAAACTAAGGAAATTCGGCATGTCCACATTAACCCTTACCAACTTTTACAGATGCACTATAGAAAGCATCCTATCGGGCTGCATCACAGCCTGGTATGGCAACTGCTCGGCCCAGGACCGCAAGGAACTTCAGAGAGTCATGAATACCGCCCAGTCCATCACACAAACCTGCCTCCCATCCATGGACTCCATCTACACCTCCCGCTGCCGGGGGAAAGCGGGCAGCATAATCAAGGATCCCTCCCACCCGGCTTACTCACTTTTCCAACTTATTCCATCGGGCAGGAGATACAGAAGTCTGAGAACACGCACGAACAGACTCAAAAACAGCTTCTTCCCCACTGTCACCAGACTCCTAAATTACCCTCTTATTGACTGACCTCATTAACACGACACCCTGTATGCTTCAACCGATGCCAATGCTTATGTAGTTACATTGTATATCTTGTGTTGCCCTATTATGTATTCTCATGTATTTTCTTGAATTTTGTTTAATTCCCTTTTCTTCCATGTACTGAATGACCTGTTGAGCTGCTTGCAGAAAAATACTTTTCACTGTACCTCGGTACACGTGACAATAAACAAATCTAATCCAATCTGAGATTACTGAAAATCCCAGTCTATCTGAGATTACTGAAGAATCCAGTCTATCTGAGATTACTACAGATCCCAGTCTATCTGAGATTACTGAAGATCCCAGTCTATCTGAGATTACTGAAGATCCCAGTCTATCTGAGATTACTGAAGATCCCAGTCTATCTGAGATTACTGAAGATCCCAGTCTATCTGAGATTACTGAAGATCCCAGTCTATCTGAGATTACTGAGGATCCCAGTCTATCTGAGATTTCTGAAGATCCCGGACTATCCGAGATTACTGAAGATCCCAGTCTATCTGAGATTACTGAAGATCCCAGTCTATCTGAGATTACTGAAGATCCCAGTCTATCTGAGATTACTGAAGATCCCAGTCTATCTGAGATTACTGAAGATCCCAGTCTATCTGAGATTACTGAAGATCCCAGTCTATCTGAGATTACTGAAGATCGCAGTCTATCTGAGATTACTGAAGATCCCAGTCTATCTGAGATTACTGAAGATCCCAGTCTATCTGAGATTACTGAAGATCCCAGTCTATCTGAGATTACTGAAGATCCCAGTCTATCTGAGATTACTGAAGATCCCAGTCTATCTGAGATTACTGAAGATCCCAGTCTATCTGAGATTACTGAAGATCCCAGTTTATCTGAGATCACTGAGGATCCCAGTCTATCTGAGATTACTTAAGAACCCCTAATATCTCTGATTACTGATGCAGGGCTATGGGGAGAGACTGGGACAGTGGGATTAGTTATGGTATTGATACAAGCCTACGTGGAGAGGGCCACACAACCCTCACACCTCGCCCTGCTCACACCTCACCCCCCTCACACCTCACCACCTCACCCCCTCACACCTCACCCCCTTCACACCTCACCCCCCTCACACCTCACCCCCCTCACACCTCACCCCCCTCACACCTCACCCCCCTCACACCTCACCCCCCTCACACCTCACCCCCCTCACACCTCACCCCCTCACACCTCACCCCCCTCACACCTCACCCCCCTCACACCTCACCCCCTCACACCTCACCCCTCACACCTCACCCCCTCACACCTCACCCCCCTCACACCTCACCCCCTCACACCTCACTCCTCACACCTCACCCCCTCAACCCCTCACTCCTCTCACCCCCTCACTCCTCTCACCCCCTCACTCCTCACCCCCTCACTCCTCACCCCCTCACTCCTCACCCCCCTCACACCTCACCCCCCTCACACCTCACCCCCCTCACACCTCACCCCCCTCACACCTCACCCCCCTCACACCTCACCCCCCTCACACCTCACCCCCCTCACACCTCACCCCCCTCACACCTCACCCCCCTCACACTCAACTCCCTCACTCCTCACCCCCTCAACCCCTCACCCCCTCACACCTCACCCCCTCACCCCTCACCCCCTCACCTCCTCACCCCCTCACTCCTCACCCCTCACTCCTCACCCCTCACCCCTCACCCCTCACCCCTCACTCCTCACCCCTCACTCCTCACCCCTCACTCCTCACCCCTCACTCCTCACCCCCTCACTACCTCACCCCCCTCACCCCCTCACTCCTCACCCCCCTCACTCCTCACCCCCTCCACTCCTCACCCCCCACCTCACTCCTCACCCCCTCACCCTCCTCACCCCCTCACTCCTCACCCCTCACACCCTCACTCCTCACCCCCACTCCATCACTCCTCACCCCCCTCACCGCCTCACTCCTCACCCCCTCACACCTCACTCCTCAGCCCTCACGCCCTCACTCCTCACCCCCTCACACCTCACCCCCTCACTCCCTCACCATCCTCACCCCCCTCACTCCTCACCCCCTCACTCCCTCACACCTCATCCCCTCACTCCTCTCACTCCCCACCCCCTCACTCCTCACCCCCTCGCTCCCCTCACTCCTCACCCCTCACCCCAGTGACCCCCTCACCTCACCCCCTCACACCTCACTCCTCACCCCCTCACTCCCCTCACCCCCTCACACCTCACCCACTTCACACCTCACCCCCCTCACCACCTCACTCCTCTCACACCTCACCCCCTCACTCCTCAACCCCTCACTCCTCAACCCCTCACTCCTCTCACACCTCACCCTCACCCCCTCACTCCCCTCACACCTCACCCCCTCACACCTCACCCCCTCACTCCTCACCCCCTCACTCCTCACCCCCTCACACCCCCTCACTCCTCAACCCCTCGCTCCTCTCACACCCCCTCACTACTCACCCCCTCACTCCTCATGCCCCTCACACCTCACTCCTCACCCCCCTCACTCCTCACCCCCTCACCCCCTCACTCCTCACCCCCTCACTCCTCACCCCCTCACTCCCTCACTCCCTCACCCCCTCACTCCCATCACACCTCACCCCCTCACTCCCCTCACTCCCTCACTCCTCACCCCTCACCCCCTCACATCTCACTCCCCTCACCCCCTCACTCCTCACCCTCACTCCAACTCCTCACTCCCTCACACCTCACCCCCTCACACCTCACCCCCCTCACTCCTCACCCCCCTCACTCCTCACCCCCTCACTCCTCACCCCCTCACTCCTCACTCCCCTCACTCACTCCCCTTACCCCAACTCCTCACTCCCCTCACTCCTCACCCCCTCACTCCTCACCCCCTCACTCCTCACCCTCCTCACTCCTCACCCTCCTCACTCCTCAACCCATCACTCCCTACTACCCTCACCCCCTCACTCCTCACCCCCTCACTCCTCACCCTCTCACTCCTCACCCTCTCACTCCTCACCCTCTCACTCCTCACCCTCTCACTCCTCACCCTCTCACTCCTCACCCTCTCACTCCTCATCCTCTCACTCCTCACCCCCTCACACCTCACTCCTCACCCCCTCTCCTCACCCCCTCACACCTCACCCCCTCACCCCCTCACTCCTCACCCCCTCACTCCTCACCCCCACTCCTCACCCTCCTCACTCCTCACCCCCTCACTCCCTCACACCTCACCCCCTCAGTCTTCTCACTCCCCACCCCCTCACTCCCCTCACTCCTCACCCCCTCACTCCCCTCACTCCTCACCCCTCACCCCCTCACTCCTCACACCTCACCCCCCTCACACCTCACTCCTCACCCCCTCACTCCTCACCCCCTCACTCCCCTCACTCCTCACCCCCTCACCCCCTCACTCCCCTCACTCCTCACCCCCTCACACCTCACCCACTTCACACCTCACCCCCCTCACCACCTCACAGCTCACCCCCTCACTCCCTCACTCCTCTCACACCTCACCCCCTCACTCCTCAACCCCTCACTCCTCAACCCCTCACTCCTCTCACACCTCACCCTCACACCTCACCCCCTCACTCCTCACCCCCTCACTCCTCACCCCCTCACTCCTCACCCCCTCACTCCCCTCACTCCTCAACCCCCTCACTCCTCAACCCCTCACTCCTCTCACACCCCCTCACTACTCACCCCCTCACTCCTCATGCCCCTCACTCCCCTCACACCTCACTCCTCACCCCCCTCACTCCCCTAACTCCTCACTCCTCACCCCCTCACTCCTCACTCCTCACCCCCTCACTCCTCACCCCCTCACTCCCATCACACCTCACCCCTCACTCCTCACTCCCCTCACTCCTCACCCCCTCACTCCCCTCACTCCTCACCCCCTCACTCCTCACCCCCTCACTCCTCACCCCCTCACATCTCACTCCCCTCACCCCCTCACTCTCACTCCCCTTACCCCAACTCCTCACTCCCCTCACACCTCACCCCCTCACACCTCACCCCCCTCACTCCTCACCCCCCTCACTCCTCACCCCCTCACTCCTCACCCCCTCACATCTCACTCCCCTCACTCCTCACCCTCACTCCCCTTACCCCAACTCCTCACTCCCCTCACTCCTCACCCCCTCACTCCTCACCCCCTCACTCCTCACCCTCCTCACTCCTCACCCTCCTCACTCCTCAACCCATCACTCCCTACTACCCTCACCCCCTCACTCCTCACCCCCTCACTCCTCACCCTCTCACTCCTCACCCTCTCACTCCTCACCCCCTCACTCCTCACCCCCTCACTCCTCACCCCCTCACTCCTCTCACACCTCACCCCCTCAGCCCTCATTTTCCTCTTACTTCCTCTCATTCCACTCATCTGTTTCCCCATTTCCTCCTTCCCGCTGGCTTCCCAAGACCCCCCCCCCCACTTTTCCCCAATCTGCCCCGCTGACTCTCTCCTCGCTCACACCTCTGCCTCTAATGTTCTCAGGGGCCCCACCCTGCACTCTCCCCTAACTGACTTCTTTCTGTTTCTCTGGAATCTGCTGTTTTGCTCCTTTGATGCCTGTCTGGACTCGATTCTGGGGAATTGGATTGTGACCAAAGTGTGTTGTGCACGGGGCTGTTTTGACAAGCTGGAGAATGCCACTCACTCGCCCGCCACCGTCTCACTCACCTACCCCTGGGCTATCAGTTTGTGCTCTTCATACTCCCTCAGTCACACCCTGGCTGTCAGTAAACATGTCCCTCCTCCCAGGCGGTGATACAATTCACATTTAAAACATGTTTTAGACAGGGCATTAAATCAAGGCACTTTCCTGTCTCTATGCTGGGTGGGGATGGTCCAGTGGGATGAGCAAAGGGGGTTCTGCCAGGGTTGGTGTTTATTGACAGCCTGGGACTGAGTATCTGAAACCAGCGGAGGAGATTGGGTTTGTTATGAGTAAAGTCATGCCTGGGCAATGCAGCTGGATAAAGACTAAGGGAGTCTCTGGACATTATCTCAATTTCCAGAAAATATTTGATAAGATTCCTCAAGAGGGTTCAGGTAAAGGAAAAGTTCTTCAGATTTACTGCACCTGACAAGTTCTTGACTTTCAAAGGGTTTAAACTAGTATGGCAGGGGGGTGGGTTAGGGCAGAAGGTGAAAGCATTGAGGGACAACTAGGGAATAGGGCCAGTATGGCTCTGAGGCAGAGCAGACAGGGAGATGTAAACAGGGGGTCTGGTGGTTTGAAGTGCATGTGTTTTAATGCAAGAAGTATTACGTGTAAAACAGATGAATTTAGAGCTTGGATTAGTACTTGGAACTATGATGTTGTTGCCATTACAGAGACCTGGTTGAGGGAGGGACAGGATTGGCAGCTAAACGTTCCAGGATTTAGATGTTTCAGGCGGGATAGAGGGGGATGTAAAAGGGGTGGCGGAGTTGTGCTACTGGTTAGGGAGAATATCACAGCTGTACTGCGGGAGGACACCTCAGAGGGCAGCGAGGCTATATGGGTAGAGATCAGGAATAAGAAGGGTGCAGTCACAATATTGGGGGTTTACTACAGGCCTCCCAACAGAAGATTTTAGTTTAGACGGGCAGCACTACCTGCAACAGTAGTGAACTCGCCAACATTGAGGGCATTTAAAAGTTTATTGGATAAGCATATGGATGATAAGGGCATAGTGTAGGTTAGATGGCCTTTAGTTTTTTTTTCCATGTCGGTGCAACATCGAGGGCCGAAGGGCCTGTACTGCGCTGTATCGTTCTATGTTCTATGGTCGGCACAGGCTTGGAGGGGCGAAGGGCCTGTTCCTGTGCTGTACTTTTCTTTGTTCTTTGGATATCTCCCAACCAAACAGCATTCTCTTATCAGACAGTAGAAGTTATTTGATTTCCCTCACAATTTATTCTTGAGTATGTCCTGACAGGTACAACACGAGCTTCATCAAAACAAGTCTCTATTCCCCAGAACACTATTTCTTGGGAATTGAGGATTAACATCTTTTGTGGATAGTTTGTGGACCAGTTTCAGTAGCTGGAGGGCGGAGGGCACACTCTAGTTGTTCCACTGAAGAACTGCAACAACTATTCACCATCCAGGATTACCGAATCACCGAGACTGCCCCCGAGATTACCGAATCACCGAGACTGCCCCCGGATTACCGAATCACCGAGACTGTCCCAGGATTACCGAATCACCGAGACTGTCCCGGGATTACCGAATCACCGAGACTGTCCCGGGATTACCGAATCACCCAGACTGCCCCCGGAATTACCGAATCACCCAGACTGCCCCCGGAATTACCGAATCACCCAGACTGCCCCCGGATTACCGAATCACCGAGACTGCCCCCGGAATGACCGAATCACCCAGACTGCCCCCGGATTACCGAATCACCGAGACTGTCCCGGGATTACCGAATCACCGAGACTGCCCCCGGATTACCGAATCACCCAGACTGCCCCCGGAATTACCGAATCACCCAGACTGCCCCCGGAATTACCGAATCACCCAGACTGCCCCCGGAATTACCGAATCACCCAGACTGCCCCCGGATTACCGAATCACCGAGACTGCCCCCGGAATGACCGAATCACCCAGACTGCCCCCGGATTACCGAATCACCGAGACTGCCCCCGGATTACCGAATCACCGAGACTGCCCCCGGATTACCGAATCACCGAGACTGCCCCCGGATTACCGAATCACCGAGACTGCCCCCGGATTACCGAATCACAGAGACTGCCCCCGGATTACCGAATCACAGAGACTGTCCCGGGATTACCAAATCACCGAGACTGCCCCCGGAATTACCGAATCACCGAGACTGTCCCAGGAATTACCGAATCACCGAGACTGCCCCCGGAATTACAGAATCACCCAGACTGCCCCCGGGATTACCGAATCACCCAGACTGCCCCCGGAATTACCGAATCACCCAGACTGTCCCCGGAATTACCGAATCACCGAGACTGTCCCAGGAATTACCTAATCACCCAGACTGCCCCCGGGATTTCCGAATCACCCAGACTGCCCCCGGCATTACCGAATCACCAAGACTGCCCCCGGAATTACCGAATCACCGAGACTGCCCCCGGAATTACCGAATCACCGAGACTGTCCCTCGAAATACCGAATCACCGAGACTGCCCCCGGGATTTCCGAATCACCCAGATTGCCCCCGGATTACCGAATCACCGAGACTGTCCCAGGATTACCGAATCACCGAGACTACCCCCGGATTACCGAATCACCGAGACTGCCCCCGGATTACCGAATACGGATTACCGAATCACCGAGACTGTCCCCGGATTACCGAATCACCGAGACTGCCCCGGGATTACCAAATCACCGAGACTGTCCCGGGATTACCAAATCACCGAGACTGTCCCGGGATTACCGAATCACCGAGACTACACCAGGATTACCGAATCATCGAGACTGTCCCAGGATTACCGAATCACCGAGACTGCCCCCGGATTACCGAATCACCGAGCCTGCCCCCGGATTACCTAATCACCGAGACTGTCCCTCGAAATACCGAATCACCCAGACTGCCCCCGGGATTTCCGAATCACCCAGACTGCCCCCGGATTACCAAATCACCGAGACTGCCCCCGGATTACCAAATCACCGAGACTGTCCCAGGATTACCGAATCACCGAGACTGCCCCCGGATTACCAAATCACCGAGACTGTCCCAGGATTACCAAATCACCGAGACTGCCCCAGGATTACCAGATCACCGAGACTGCCCCAGGATCACCGAATCACCGAGACTGCCCCAGGATTACCAAATCACCGAGACTGTCCCAGGATTACCGAATCATCGAGACAGTCCCAGGATTACCGAATCACCGAGACTGCCCCAGGATTACCGAATCAGAGACTGCCCCCGGATTACCGAATCACAGAAACTGTCCCGGAATTACCAAATCACAGAGACTGCCCCCGGATTACCGAATCACCGAGACTGTCCCAGGATTACCAAATCACCGAGACTGCCCCCTGATTACCGAATCACAGAGACTGTCCCAGGATTACTGAATCACCGAGACTGCCGCAGGATTACCGAATCAGAGACTGTCCCAGGATTACCGAATCACCGAGACTGCCCCCGGATTACCGAATCACTGAGACTGCCGCAGGATTACCGAATCAGAGACTGTCCCAGGATTACCGAATCACCGAGACTGCCCCCGGATTACCGAATCACCGAGGCTGCCCCCGGATTACCGAATCACCGAGACTGCCCCAGGATTACCGAATCACCGAGACTGTCCCAGGATTACCGAATCACCGAGACTGCCCCCGGATTACCGAATCACCGAGACTGCCCCCGGATTACCGAATCACCGAGACTGTCCCAGGATTACCGAATCACCGAGACTGTCCCAGGATTACCGAATCACCGAGACTGCCCCCGGATTACCGAATCACCGAGACTGCCCCCGGATTACCGAATCACCGAGACTGCCCCCGGATTACCGAATCACCGAGACTGTCCCCGGATTACCGAATCACCGAGACTGTCCCCGGATTACCGAATCACCGAGACTGCCCCGGTATTACCAAATCACCGAGACTGTCCCGGGATTACCAAATCACCGAGACTGTCCCAGGATTACCGAATCACCGAGACTACACCAGGATTACCGAATCATCGAGACTGTCCCAGGATTACCGAATCACCGAGACTGCCCCCGGATTACCGAATCACCGAGACTGCCCCCGGATTACCTAATCACCGAGACTGTCCCCGGATTACCGAATCACCGAGACTGCCCCGGGATTACCAAATCACCGAGACTGTCCCGGGATTACCAAATCACCGAGACTGTCCCAGGATTACCGAATCACCGAGACTGCCCCCGGATTACCGAATCACCGAGACTGTCCCAGGATTACCGAATCACCGAGACTGCCCCCGGATTACCGAATCACCGAGACTGCCCCCGGATTACCGAATCACCGAGACTGTCCCAGGATTACCAAATCACCGAGACAGTCAGGGGTTTAGCTTACTCAGCTAAATCGCTGGCTTTTAAAGCAGACCAAGCAGGCCAGCAGCACGGTTCGATTCCCGTACCAGCCTCCCCGGACAGGCGCCGGAATGTGGCGACTAGGGGCTTTTCAATGAATGTAACTTCATTGAAGCCTACTCGTGACAATAAGCAATTTTCATTTCATTTCATTTCATTTACACAGAGAGTTTGGGTATTTACAGTGAGAGTTTGGGGTATTTACACGAGAGTTTGGGGTATTTACAGGAGAGTTTGGGGTATTTACACAGAGTTTGGGGCATTTACAGACAGGTTGGGGTATTTACAGTGAGAGTTTGGGGTATTTACAGGAGAGTTTGGGGTATTTACACAGAGTTGGGGGTATTTACAGTGATAGTTTGGGATATTTACAGTGATAGTTTGGGGTATTTACAGGAGAGTTTGAGGTATTTACACAGAGTTTGGGGTATTTACAGTGAGCGTTTGGGGCATTTACAGAGAGGTTGGGGTATTTACAGTGAGAGTTTGGGGTATTTACAGGAGAGTTTGGGGTATTTACACAGAGTTTGGGGTATTTACAGTGAGAGTTTGGGGCATTTACAGAGAGTTTGGGGTATTTACAGTGAGAGTTTGGGGTATTTACAGTGAGAGTTTGGGGTATTTACAGGAGAGTTTGGGGTATTTACACAGAGTTTGGGGTATTTACAGAGTTTGGGGTATTTACACAGAGTCTGGGGTATTTACAGTGAGAGATTGGGGTATTTACACAGAGTTTGGGGTATTTACAGTGAGAGTTTGGGGTATTTACACAGAGTCTGGGGTATTTACAGGAGAATTTGGGGTATTTACACAGAGTTTGGGGTATTTACACAGAGTTTGGGGTATTTACACAGAGTTTGGGGTATTTACAGTGAGAGTTTGGGGTATTTACAGTGAGAGTTTGGGGTATTTACAGTGAGTGTTTGGGGTATTTACAGGAGAGTTTGGGGTATTTACAGTGAGAGTTTGGGGTATTTACAGTGAGTGTTTGGGGTATTTACACAGAGTTTGGGGTATTTACAGTGAGAGTTTGGGGTATTTACACAGAGTTTGGGGTATTTACACAGAGTTTGGGGTATTTACACAGAGTTTGGGGTATTTACACAGAGTTTGGGGTATTTACAGGAGAGTTTGGGGTATTTATACAGAGTTTGGGGTATTTACACAGAGTTTGGGGTATTTACAGGAGAGTTTGGGGTATTTACACAGAGTTTGGGGTATTTACACAGAGTTTGGGGTATTTACAGGAGAGTTTGGGGTATTTATACAGAGTTTGGGGTATTTACACAGAGTTTGGGGTATTTACAGTGAGAGTTTGGGGTATTTACAGTGAGAGTTTGGGGTATTTACAGGAGAGTTTGGGGTATTTACACAGAGTTTGGGGTATTTACAGTGAGAGTTTGGGGTATTTACAGTGAGTGTTTGGGGTATTTACAGTGAGAGTTTGGGGTATTTACAGTGAGAGTTTGGGGTATTTACAGTGAGTGTTTGGGGTATTTACAGTGAGAGTTTGGGGTATTTACACAGAGTTTGGGGTATTTACACAGAGTTTGGGGTATTTACACAGAGCTTGGGGTATTTACAGTGAGAGTTTGGGGTATTTACACAGAGTTTGGGGTATTTACAGTGAGAGTTTGGGGTATTTACAGTGAGTGTTTGGGGTATTTACAGTGAGAGTTTGGGGTATTTACAGTGAGTGTTTGGGGTATTTACAGTGAGAGTTTGGGGTATTTACAGTGAGAGTTTGGGGTATTTACAGTGAGAGTTTGGGGTATTTACAGTGAGTGTTTGGGGTATTTACAGTGAGAGTTTGGGGTATTTACAGTGAGAGTTTGGGGTATTTACAGTGAGTGTTTGGGGTATTTACAGTGAGAGTTTGGGGTATTTACAGTGAGAGTTTGGGGTATTTACAGTGAGAGTTTGGGGTATTTACAATGAGTGTTTGGGGTATTTACAGTGAGAGTTTGGGGTATTTACAGTGAGTGTTTGGGGTATTTACAGTGAGAGTTTGGGGTATTTACAGTGAGAGTTTGGGGTATTTACAGTGAGAGTTTGGGGTATTTACAGGAGAGTTTGGGGTATTTACAGTGAGAGTTTGGGGTATTTACACAGAGTTTGGGGTATTTACAGTGAGAGTTTGGGGTATTTACACAGAGTTTGGGGTATTTACACAGAGTTTGGGGTATTTACAGTGAGAGTTTGGGGTATTTACACAGAGTTTGGGGTATTTACAGTGAGAGTTTGGGGTATTTACAGTGAGAGTTTGGGGTATTTACACAGAGTTTGGGGTATTTACAGTGAGAGTTTGGGGTATTTACACAGAGTTTGGGGTATTTACAGTGAGAGTTTGGGGTATTTACACAGAGTTTGGGGTATTTACAGGAGAGTTTGGGGTATTTACACAGAGTTTGGGGTATTTACAGTGAGTGTTTGGGGTATTTACACAGAGTTTGGGGTATTTACAGTGAGAGTTTGGGGTATTTACAGGAGAGTTTGGGGTATTTACACAGAGTTTGGGGTATTTACACAGAGTTTGGGGTATTTACAGTGAGTGTTTGGGGTATTTACAGTGAGTGTTTGGGGTATTTACAGTGAGTGTTTGGGGAATTTACAGTGAGTGTTTGGGGAATTTACAGTGAGAGTTTGGGGTATTTACAGTGAGAGTTTGGGGTATTTACAGTGAGAGTTTGGGGTATTTACACAGAGTTTGGGGTATTTACAGTGAGAGTTTGGGGTATTTACAGTGAGAGTTTGGGGTATTTACAGTGAGTGTTTGGGGTATTTACAGTGAGAGTTTGGGGTATTTACAGTGAGAGTTTGGGATATTTACACAGAGTTTGGGGTATTTACAGTGAGTGTTTGGGGTATTTACAGTGAGTGTTTGGGGTATTTACACAGAGTTTGGGGTATTTACAGTGAGTGTTTGGGGTATTTACACAGAGTTTGGGGTATTTACAGTGAGAGTTTGGGGTATTTACACAGAGTTTGGGGTATTTACACAGAGTTTGGGGTATTTACACAGAGTTTGGGGTATTTACACAGAGTTTGGGGTATTTACAGGAGAGTTTGGGGTATTTATACAGAGTTTGGGGTATTTACACAGAGTTTGGGGTATTTACAGGAGAGTTTGGGGTATTTACACAGAGTTTGGGGTATTTATACAGAGTTTGGGGTATTTACACAGAGTTTGGGGTATTTACAGTGAGAGTTTGGGGTATTTACAGTGAGAGTTTGGGGTATTTACAGGAGAGTTTGGGGTATTTACACAGAGTTTGGGGTATTTACAGTGAGAGTTTGGGGTATTTACAGTGAGTGTTTGGGGTATTTACAGTGAGAGTTTGGGGTATTTACAGTGAGAGTTTGGGGTATTTACAGTGAGTGTTTGGGGTATTTACAGTGAGAGTTTGGGGTATTTACACAGAGTTTGGGGTATTTACACAGAGTTTGGGGTATTTACACAGAGTTTGGGGTATTTACAGTGAGAGTTTGGGGTATTTACACAGAGTTTGGGGTATTTACAGTGAGAGTTTGGGGTATTTACACAGAGTTTGGGGTATTTACACAGAGTTTGGGGTATTTACACAGAGTTTGGGGTATTTACAGTGAGAGTTTGGGGTATTTACACAGAGTTTGGGGTATTTACAGTGAGAGTTTGGGGTATTTACAGTGAGTGTTTGGGGTATTTACAGTGAGAGTTTGGGGTATTTACAGTGAGTGTTTGGGGTATTTACAGTGAGAGTTTGGGGTATTTACAGTGAGAGTTTGGGGTATTTACAGTGAGAGTTTGGGGTATTTACAGTGAGTGTTTGGGGTATTTACAGTGAGAGTTTGGGGTATTTACAGTGAGAGTTTGGGGTATTTACAGTGAGTGTTTGGGGTATTTACAGTGAGAGTTTGGGGTATTTACAGTGAGAGTTTGGGGTATTTACAGTGAGAGTTTGGGGTATTTACAATGAGTGTTTGGGGTATTTACAGTGAGAGTTTGGGGTATTTACAGTGAGTGTTTGGGGTATTTACAGTGAGAGTTTGGGGTATTTACAGTGAGAGTTTGGGGTATTTACAGTGAGAGTTTGGGGTATTTACAGGAGAGTTTGGGGTATTTACAGTGAGAGTTTGGGGTATTTACACAGAGTTTGGGGTATTTACAGTGAGAGTTTGGGGTATTTACACAGAGTTTGGGGTATTTACACAGAGTTTGGGGTATTTACAGTGAGAGTTTGGGGTATTTACACAGAGTTTGGGGTATTTACAGTGAGAGTTTGGGGTATTTACAGTGAGAGTTTGGGGTATTTACACAGAGTTTGGGGTATTTACAGTGAGAGTTTGGGGTATTTACACAGAGTTTGGGGTATTTACAGTGAGAGTTTGGGGTATTTACACAGAGTTTGGGGTATTTACAGGAGAGTTTGGGGTATTTACACAGAGTTTGGGGTATTTACAGTGAGTGTTTGGGGTATTTACACAGAGTTTGGGGTATTTACAGTGAGAGTTTGGGGTATTTACAGGAGAGTTTGGGGTATTTACACAGAGTTTGGGGTATTTACACAGAGTTTGGGGTATTTACAGTGAGTGTTTGGGGTATTTACAGTGAGTGTTTGGGGTATTTACAGTGAGTGTTTGGGGAATTTACAGTGAGTGTTTGGGGAATTTACAGTGAGAGTTTGGGGTATTTACAGTGAGAGTTTGGGGTATTTACAGTGAGAGTTTGGGGTATTTACACAGAGTTTGGGGTATTTACAGTGAGAGTTTGGGGTATTTACAGTGAGAGTTTGGGGTATTTACAGTGAGTGTTTGGGGTATTTACAGTGAGAGTTTGGGGTATTTACAGTGAGAGTTTGGGATATTTACACAGAGTTTGGGGTATTTACAGTGAGTGTTTGGGGTATTTACAGTGAGTGTTTGGGGTATTTACACAGAGTTTGGGGTATTTACAGTGAGTGTTTGGGGTATTTACAGTGAGTGTTTGGGGTATTTACAATGAGAGTTTGGGGTATTTACAGTGAGAGTTTGGGGTATTTACAGTGAGAGTTTGAGGTATTTACAGTGAGAGTTTGGGGTATTTACAGTGAGAGTTTGGGGCATTTACAATGAGAGTTTGGGGTATTTACAGTGAGAGTTTGGGGTATTTACAGTGAGAGTTTGAGGTATTTACAGTGAGAGTTTGGGGTATTTACAGTGAGAGTTTGGGGCATTTACAGAGAGGTTGGGGTATTTACAGTGGGAGTTTGGGGTATTTACAGTGAGAGTTTGGGGTATTTACAGTGAGTGTTTGGGGTATTTACAGTGAGTGTTTGGGGTATTTACAGTGAGAGTTTGGGGTATTTACAGTGAGAGTTTGGGGTATTTACAGTGAGAGTTTGGGGTATTTACACAGAGTTTGGGGTATTTACAGTGAGAGTTTGGGGTATTTACAGTGAGAGTTTGGGGTATTTACAGTGAGTGTTTGGGGTATTTACAGTGAGTGTTTGGGGTATTTACAGTGAGAGTTTGGGGTATTTACAGTGAGTGTTTGGGGTATTTACAGTGAGTGTTTGGGGTATTTACAGTGAGTGTTTGGGGTATTTACAGTGAGAGTTTGGGGTATTTACAGTGAGAGTTTGGGGTATTTACAGTGAGAGTTTGGGGTATTTACTGTGAGTGTTTGGGGTATTTACAGTGAGTGTTTGGGGTATTTACAGTGAGAGTTTGGGGTATTTACACAGAGTTGGGTGGTATTTACAGGAGAGTTTGGGGTATTTACAATGAGAGTTTGGGCTCCCTCCCTGGTGCTCTGTGTGAAGAGTTTCAATCTTTCAGCAACTGGGTTATAAATGTTGTTCTTCCCAGAAATCAGTCAGAACATTCTGAAATTCCTCAGCATAAAATGGAGTGTCAGGAATGTGGACGAACCTCGCCCTGTAGACACAGATTAGCCCAGGGAAAACTGCACTGGTTCCTCATGACCGCAGCCTGATGGAGTGTGTGGTGGGGGGGAACGGTTCTAACATCACAGCACTGATTCATTGATCAGCGGAAGCTCTATCAGCAGACTGACTACGCCCTATTGTACCAGCCTGGAACAGAGCTGAAAAAACAGGAATTTACAAAACCCCAGCACTCCTTATTCATCAGAAATCACTCATAATATTACATTGTTTCATCAAAATACTGATTAAAACATTTAACATGTCCATCGAATCACCCCGAATTATCAAATGACAGCCTCCCAGGATTACCAAACCACAAAGGCAATTTCCGAGGGTTGCTCGTCTTCGCGGGAACCTCCCAGGATTACCAAATCATGGAGGGTCTCTCCAAATTACCAAATCACGGAGGGTTTCCCCGAATTACCAAATCACCGAGACTGTCCCGGGATTACCAAATCACCGAGACTGCCCCAGGATTACCAAATCACCGAGACTGCCCCGTGATTACCGAATCACAGAGACTGTCCTGGGATTACCAAATCACCGAGACTGTCCCGGGATTACCGAATCACAGAGACTGTCCTGGGATTACCAAATCACCGAGACTGTCCCGGGATTACCGAATCACAGAGACTGTCCTGGGATTACCAAATCACCGAGACTGTCCCGGGATTACCAAATCACCGAGACTGCCCCAGGATTACCAAATCACGGAGGGTCTCTCCGAATTACCAAATCACCGAGCCTGCCCCAGGATTACCAAATCACCGAGACTGTCCCGGGATTACCAAATCACCGAGACTGCCCCAGGATTACCAAATCACCGACGAGACTGCCCCAGGATTACCAAATCACCGAGACTGCCCCAGGATTACCGAATCACCGACGAGACTGCCCCAGGATTACCAAATCACCGAGACTGCCCCAGGATTACCGAATCACCTAGACTGTCCCAGGATTACCGAATTACAGAGACTGTCCTGGGATTACCGAATCACCTAGACTGTCCCAGGATTACCGAATTACAGAGACTGTCCTAGGATTACCAAATCACCGAGACTGTCCCAGGATTACCAAATCACCGAGACTGCCCCAGGATTACCAAATCACGGAGGGTCTCTCCGAATTACCAAATCACCGAGACTGCCCCAGGATTACCAAATCACCGAGACTGTCCCGGGATTACCAAATCACCGAGACTGCCCCAGGATAACCAAATCACCGAGACTGCCCCAGGATTACGGAATCACCGAGACTGTCCCAGGATTACTGAATCACCGAGACTGTCCCAGGATTACCAAATCACCGAGACTGTCCCAGGATTACCAAATCACCGAGACTGCCACAGGATTACCAAATGATGGAGGGTCTCCCCGAATTACCAAATCACAGAGACTGTCCCAGGATTACCAAATTACCGAGACTGCCCCAGGATTACCAAATCACCGAGACTGCCCCAGGATTACCAAATCACAGAGACTGTCCAAGGATTACCAAATCACCGAGATTGCCCCAGGAATTACCGAAACACCGAGACTGCTCCAGGATTACCAAATCACCGAGACTGCCCCAGGATTACCAAATCATGGAGGGTCTCCCCGAATTACCAAATCACCGAGACTGCCCTAGGATTACCAAATCACCGAGACTGTCCCGGGATTACCGAATCACCGAGACTGTCCCAGGATTACCAAATCACAGAGACTGCCCCAGGATTACCGAATCACCGAGACTGCCCCAGGATTACCGAATCACGGAGGGTCTCCCCGAATTACCAAATCACCGAGACTGCCCCAGGATTACCGAATCAACGAGACTGCCCCCGAATTACCAAATCACCGAGACTGCCCCAGGATTACCGAATCAACGAGACTGCCCCAGGATTACCGAATCACCGAGACTGTCCCAGGATTACCGAATCACCAAGACTGTCCCAGGATTACCGAATCACAGAGCCTGTCCCGGGATTACCAAATCACCGACACAGTCCCAGGATTACCAAATCACCGAGACTACACCAGGATTACCAAATCACCGAGACTGTCCCAGGATTACCAAATCACCGAGACTGTCCCCGGATTACCAAATCACTGAGACTGTCCCAGGATTACCGAATCATCGAGACTGTCCCAGGATTACCAAATTCCCGAGACTGTCCCAGAATTACCGAATCACCGAGACTGCCCCAGGATTACCGAATGACAGAGACTGTCCCAGGATTACCGAATCACCGAGACTGTCCCAGGATTACCGAATCACCGAGACTGCCCCAGGATTACCGAATGACAGAGACTGTCCCAGGATTACCGAATCACCGAGACTGCCCCAGGATTACCGAATGACAGAGACTGTCCCAGGATTACCGAATCACCGAGACTGTCCCAGGGTTACCAAATTCCCGAGACTGTCCCAGGATTACCGAATAACAGAGACTGCCCCAGGATTACCGAATCACCGAGACTGTCCCAGGATTACCAACTCCCAGAGACTGTCCCAGGAGTAGCCAATCACAGTGGGAATTTCCCCGGGGAGTTTGGCGTATTTCCCCAGGGGGGTCGGGGTATTTCTGGACAGCACGGTAGGACAGTGGTTAGCACAGTTTATTCACAGCTCCAGGGTCCCAGGTTCGATTCCCGGCATGGGTCACTGTCTGTGTGGAGTTTGCACGTTCTCCCCGTGTCTGCGTGGGTTTCCTCCGGGTGCTGCGGTTTCATCCCACAGTCCAAAGATAGGGGGCAAAATTCTCTGACCCCCACGACGGGTCGGAGAATAGCGGGAGGGCCTTCCCGACATTTTTCCCGCCCTCACGCTATTCCCCCCCCCCCCCCCCCCCCCAACTCCCGACACGAATCGCTGCCTCCGTTTTTTTTACGGCCGGCAGCGATTCACAGCTGTTCGATGGGCCGAAGTCCCAGCCCTGGTCTGGCCGTTCGTAAAAACGGCGGGAACAACTCGCTTTTTATAACCATGGCACCGATTGGCACGGCAGTACCACGGCCGTGCCAAGGGTGCCATGGGCCCGCGATCGGTGGGCCCGCTGCCCGCGCACTATTTGTCCTTCCGCCGCCCCGCAGCATCCATTCGCGGGGCGGCTGAGGGGCATCCCGGACCGCGCATGCGCGGGTTTCGCGCAAATACGCGATGACGTCATCCGCGCATGCGTGGGCTGGAGTCTTCCAATCCGCGCATGCGCGGCTGACGTCATATGACTCGTCAACCGGCGCTAACTCCGGCAAGTGGGCTTAACGAAATTCGTTAAGCCCGTGATGCCGGAGCTTGCGGCGTCGGGCTGCTAGCCCCGACCGGGGACCAGAATCGGTTCCCGGTCGGGAAGGGGCGCGCTGGCGTCAAACCCGCCCGGGTTTGACGCCAGCCTTACGATTTCTCTCGTTTTGGGAGAATCGCGCCCGTGCTGTTAGGTAATTTGGACATTCTGAATTCTCCCTCTGTGAACCCGAACAGGTGCCGGAATGTGGCGACTAGGGGCTTTTCACAGTAACTTCATTGCAGTGTTAATGCAAAACTACTTGTGACAATGCAGATTATTATTATTATTTCCCCAGGTACGTGAGGTACCCCAGACTCTGTGTAAATACCCCAAACTCTGTGTAAATACCCCAAACTCTGTGTAAATACCCTAAACTCTCTGTGTAAATACCCCAAACTCTGTGTAAATACCCCAAACACTGTGTGAATACCCCAAACTCTGTGTAAATACCCCAAACTCTTTGTAAATACCTCAAACTCTGTGTAAATACCCCAAAATCTCTGTGTAAATACCCCAAAATCTCTGTGTAAATACCCCAAAATCTCTGTGTAAATACCCGAAACTCTGTGTAAATACCACAAACTCTGTGTAAATACCACAAACTCTGTGTAAATACCACAAACTCTCCTGTAAATACCCCAAACTCTGTGTAAATACCCCAAACTCTCACTGTAAATACCCCAAACTCTGTAAATAGCACAAACTCACTATGTAAATAACCCAAACTCTGTGTAAATACCCCAAACTCTGTGTAAATGCACCAAACTCTGTGTAAATACCCCAAACTCTCCTGTAAATACCACAAACTCTATATAAATACTCCAAACTCTGGGTAAATACCCCAAACTCTGTGTAAATACTCTAAACTCTGTGTAAATACCCCAAACCCTGTGTAAATACCCCAAACTCTGTGTAAATACCACAAACTCTGTGTAAATACCACAAACTCTGTGTAAATACCCCAAACTCTGTGTAAATACCACAAACTCTGTGTAAATACCACAAACTCTGGGTAAATACCCCAAACTCTGTGTAAATACCCTAAACACTGTGTAAATACCCCAAACTCTCACTGTAAATACCCTAAACTCTGTGTAAATACCCCAAACCCTGTGTAAATACCCCAAACTCTGTGTAAATACCCCAAACTCTGTGTAAATACCACAAACTCTGTGTAAATACCCCAAACTCTGTGTAAATACCCCAAACTCTGTGTAAATACCACAAACTCTATATAAATACTCCAAACTCTGGGTAAATACCCCAAACTCTGTGTAAATACCCTAAACTCTGTGTAAATACCCCAAACCCTGTGTAAATACCCCAAACTCTGTGTAAATACCCCAAACTCTGTGTAAATACCCCAAACTCTGTGTAAATACCCCAAACTCTGTGTAAATACCCCAAACTCTGTGTAAATACCCCAAACACTGTGTAAATACCCCAAACTGTGTGTGAATACACCAAACTCTGGGTAAATACCCCAAACTCTGGGTAAATGCCCCAAACTCTGGGTAAATACCCCAAACTCTGTGTAAATACCCCAAACTCTCTGTGTAAATACCCCAAACTCTGTGTAAATACCCCAAACTCTGTGTAAATACCCCAAACTCTGTGTAAATACCCCAAACACTGTGTAAATACCCCAAACTCTGTGTAAATACCCCAAACTCTGTGTAAATACCCCAAACTCTGTGTAAATACCCCAAACTCTGTGTAAATACCCCAAACACTGTAAATACCCCAAACTCTGTGTAAATACCCCAAACTCTGTGTAAATACCCCAAACTCTGTGTAAATACCCCAAACACTGTGTAAATACCCCAAACTCTGTGTAAATACCCCAAACTCTGTGTAAATGCCCCAAACTCTGGGTAAATACCCCAAACTCTGTGTAAATACCCCAAACTCTGTGTAAATACCCCAAACTCTGTGTAAATACCCCAAACTCTGTGTAAATACCCCAAACACTGTGTAAATACCCCACTCTCTCTGTAAATACCCCAAACCTGTGTAAATACCCCAAACTCTGTGTAAATACCCACTGTGTAAATACCCCAAACTCTGTGCAAATACCCCAAACTCTCTGTGTAAATACCCCAAACTCTGTGTAAATACCCCAAACTCTGTGTGAATACCCCAAACTCTGTGTAAATACCCCAAACTCTGTGTAAATACCCCAAACTCTGTGTAAATACCCCAAACTCTCTATAATTACCCCAAACTCTGTGTAAATACCCCAAACTGTGTGTGAATACACCAAACTCTGGGTAAATACCCCAAACTCTGTGTAAATGCCCCAAACTCTGGGTAAATACCCCAAACTCTGTGTAAATACCCCAAACACTGTGTAAATACCCCAAACTCTGTGTAAATACCCCAAACTCTGTGTAAATACCCCGAACACTCACTGTAAATACCCCAAACTCTGTGTAAATACCCCAAACTCTGTGTAAATACCCCAAACTCTGTGTAAATACCCCAAACACTGTGTAAATACCCCACTCTCTCTGTAAATACCCCAAACCCTGTGTAAATACCCCAAACTCTGTGTAAATACCCACTGTGTAAATACCCCAAACTCTGTGTAAATACCCCAAACTCTGTGTAAATACCCCAAACTCTGTGTAAATACCCCAAACTCTGTGTAAATACCCCAAACTCTGTGTAAATACCCCAAACTCTGTGTAAATACCCCAAACTCTGTGTAAATACCCCAAACTCTGTGTAAATACCCCAAACTCTGTGTAAATACCCCAAACTCTGTGTAAATACCCCAAACTCTGTGTAAATACCCCAAACTCTGTGTAAATACCCACTGTGTAAATACCCCAAACTGTGTGTCAATACCCCAAACTCTGTGTAAATACCCCAAACTCTCTATAATTACCCCAAACTCTGTGTAAATACCCCAAACTCTGTGTAAACACCCCAAACTCTGTGTAAATGCCCCAAACTCTGTGTAAATACCCCGAACACTGTAAATACCCCAAACTCTCTGTAATTACCCCAAACTCTCTGTAAATACCCCAAACTGTGTAAATACCCCAAACTCTGTGTAAATACCCCAAACTCTGTGTAAATACCCCAAACACTGGGTAAATATCCCAAACTCTCCGTGGAAATACCCCAAACGCTCCGTGTAAATACCCCAAACTCCCCAGAGAAATACCCCAAACTATAAGAACATAAGAACTATGTGGGGCTGGTTGAGCTCACTGGGCTAAATCGCTGGCTTTTAAAGCAGACCAAGCAGGCCAGCAGCACGGTTCGATTCCCGTACCAGCCTCCCCGGACAGGCGCCGGAATATGGCGACTTGGGGCTTTTCACAGTAACTTCATTGAAGCCTACTCGTGACAATAAGCGATTTTCATTTCATTTTCATTTCATTTCATTCACTAGGAGCAGGAGTAGGCCATCTGGCCCCTCGAGCCTGCTCAACCATTCAATGAGATCATGACTGATCTTTTGTGGACTCAGCTCCACTTTCCGGCCCAAACACCATAACCCTTAAACCCTTTATTCTTCAAAAAAACTATCTATCTTTACCTTAAAAACATTTAATGAAGGAGCCTCAACTGCTTCACTGGGCAAGGAATTCCATAGAT
This sequence comes from Scyliorhinus canicula, assembly GCF_902713615.1. Classification (NCBI taxonomy): domain Eukaryota; kingdom Metazoa; phylum Chordata; class Chondrichthyes; order Carcharhiniformes; family Scyliorhinidae; genus Scyliorhinus; species Scyliorhinus canicula. Next base: position 233,252,655 of record NC_052150.1, on the reverse strand, counting down.
TCACAACCCTTTGGGTGAAGAAGTTCCTCCTAAACTCAGTCCTAAATCTACTTTCCCTTATTTTGAGGCCATGCCCCCTAGTTCTGCTTTCACCCGCCAGTGGAAACAACCTGCCCGCATCTATCCTATCTATTCCCTTCATAATTTTAAATGTTTCTATAAGATCCCCCCTCATCCTTCTAAATTCCAACGAGTACAGTCCCAGTCCACTCAACCTCTCCTCATAATCCAACCCCTTCAACTCTGGGATTAACCTAGTGAATCTCCTCTGCACACCCTCCAGTGCCAGTACGTCCTTTCTCAGGTAAGGAGACCAAAACTGAACACAATACCCCAGGTGTGGCCTCACTAACACCTTATACAATTGCAACATAACCTCCCTAGTCTTAAACTCCATCCCTCTAGCAATGAAGGACACAATTCCATTTGCCTTCTTAATCACCTGTCGCACTTGTAAACCAACCTTCTGTGACTCATGCAGTAGCACACCCAGGTCTCTCTGCACAGCAGTATGCTTTAATATTTGATCGTTTAAATAATAATCCCGTTTGCTGTTATTCCTACCAAAATGGATAACCTCACATTTTTCAACATTGTATTCTATCTGCCAGACCCTAGCCCATTCACTTAACCTATCCAAATCCCTCTGCAGACTTCCAGTATCCTCTGCACTTTTCGCTTTACCACTCATTTTAGTGTCGTCTGCAAACTTGGACACGTTGCCCTTGGTCCCCAACTCCAAATCATCTATGTAAATTGTGAACAATTGTGGGCCCAACACGGATCCCTGAGAGACACCACTAGCTACTGATTGCCAACCAGAGAAACACCCATTAATCCCCACTCTTCGCTTTCTATTAATTAACCAATCCTCTATCCATGCTACTACTTTACCCTTAATGCCATGCATCTTTATCTTACGTAGCAATCTTTTGTGTGGCACCTTGTCAAAGGCTTTCTGGAAATCCAGATATACCACATCCATCGGCTCCCTGTTATCTACTGCACTGGTAATGTCCTCAAAAAATTCCACTAAATTAGTTAGGCATGACCTGCCCTTTATGAACCCATGCTGCATCTTCCCAATGGGACAATTTCCATGCAGATGCCTCGCTATTTCTTCCTTGATGATAGATTCCAGCATCTTCCCTACTACCGAAGTTAAGCTCACTGGACTATAATTACCCGCTCTCTGCCTACCTCCTTTTTTAAACAGTGGTGTCACGTTTGCTAATTTCCAATCCACCGGGACCACCCCAGAGTCTAGTGAATTTTGGTAAATTATCTCTAGTGCATTTGCAATTTCCCTAGCCATCTCTTTTAGCACTCTGGGATGCATTCCATCAGGGCCAGGAGACTTGTCTACTTTTAGCCCCATTAGCTTGCCCATCACTAGCTCCTTAGTGATAACAATCCTCTCAAGGTTCTCACCTGTCATAGCCTCATTTCTATCAGTCACTGGCATGTTATTTGTGTCTTCTACTGTGAAGACCAACCCAAAAAACCTGTTCAGTTCCTCAGCCATTTCCTTATCTCCCATTATTAAATCTCCCTTCTCATCCTCTAAAGGATCAATATTTACCTTAGCCACGCTTTTTTGTTTTATATATTTGTAGAAACTTTTGCTGTCTGTTTTTATATTCTGAGCAAGTTCACTCTCATAATCTATCTTACTCTTCTTTATCGCTTTTTTAGTAGCTTTATGTTGCCCCCTATAGATTCCCCAGTCCTCTCGTCTCCCACCAATCTTTGCCACTTTTTCCTTCAATTTGATACTCTCCCTTATTTCCTTAGATATCCACGGTCGATTTTCCCTCTTTCTACCGTCCTTCCTTTTTGTTGGTATAAACCTTTGCTGAGCACTGTGAAAAATTGCTTGGAAGGTTCTCCACTGTTCCTCAACTGTTTCACCATAAAGTCTTTGCTCCCAGTCTACCTTAGCTAGTTCTTCTCTCATCCCATTTTAATCTCCTTTGTTTAAGCACAAAACATTAGTGTTTGATTTTACTTTCTCACCCTCCATCTGTATTTTAAATTCCACCATATTGTGATCGCTCCTTCCGAGAGGATCCCTAACTATGAGATCATTAATCAATCCTGGCTCATTACACAGGACCAGATCTAGGACCGCTTGTTCCCTCGTAGGTTCCATTACATACTGTTCTAGGAAACTATCGTGGATACATTCTATAAACTCCTCCTCAAGGTTGCCTTGACCGACCTGGTTAAACCAATCGACATGTAGATTAAAATCCCCCATGATAACTGCTGTACCATTTACACATGCATCAGTTATTTCTTTTGTTTATTGCCTGCCCCACCATAACGTTATTATTTGGTGGCCGATAGACTACTCCTATCAGTGACTTTTTCGCCTTACTATTCCTGATTTCCACCCAAATGGATTCAACGTTATCCTCCATAGCACCGATGTCATCCCTTACTATTGCCCGGGTGTCATCCTTAAATAACAGAGCTACACCACCTCCCTTACCATCCACTCTGTCCTTCCGAATAGTTTGATACCCTCGGATATTTAACTCCCAGTCGTGACCATCCTTTAACCATGTTTCAGTAATGGCCACTAAATCATAGTCATTTACAATGATTTGTGCCACCAACTCATTTACTTTATTCCGAATACTAAGAGCATTCAGGTAAAGTACACTTATGTTGGCTTTTCTGCCTCTGTTTTGAATCGTAACACCTCGATCAGTAACCTCTCCTAAGTTATATTTCCTCTTAACTTTTCCCCTAACTTTCCTTGTCTTGTTCTTATGTACAGGTTGGAAGTTGTTTTTATTACACCATGCCTCTGTATGGACGTTTGGATGTTTTTGATGCTGCGCTGGAAAGCTGGAACCAGTACGCACAACGGATGCGTTACTATTTCCGGGCAAACAACATCACCGAAAACGAGCGCCAGGTGGTCATATTGCTCACCGCCTGCGGCCCGCATACGTTCGGGGTGATTAGGAGCCTTACGTACCCAGCTGCGCCGGACACCAAAACGTTTGATGAACTTGTGACCTTAGTGGGGGCAACATTTTAACCCAACCCTGTCCACGATAGTCCAGCGTTACCGGTTTAATATCGCTGAGAGGACCCCAGGAGAATCCCTTGCTGACTTTCTATCCAGGCTACGCAGGATTGCGGAGTACTGTGACTATGGTGAGACCTTGTCAGAAATGTTACTCGACCGTTTGGTTTGCGGCATTAACAATGCGGCCACCCAGAGAAAGTTGTTAGCTGAGCCAACATTGACTTTTCAACAGGCCATTCAAATAGTATTGTCCCGAGAGAGCTCAGAACGAGGAGTGCAGATGTTACAGGGAATGGAGGTGCACGCCTTGGGTGGGGCAACGTCCGGATCTATGCCAGTGGCCGTCGGACATTCCTCCCTGAAGGGAGCCTTCTCCAGAACCAATGGATGAGGAGCCATGTCCGTGTCAGACTTGTAGGCGCCGACCCCATCGCGGACGCCGGTCCTGGGGACGCCAGAGGCGCCGTCATTCCGACCGAAACTGGGGCCAGCCCAGGGGCCGTACCTTTCATTTGGATGAACCTGCGGCGACTACTCCCGTGGACGTGGAGACGGAGGATGACTGCCTGCAGCTGCATTGTGTAGCAGCTCCCCGTGTGGCCCCCATTAAAGTGACAGTACGGGTCAATGGTCACCCGCTTGAGATGGAGTTGGACACTGGCGCAGCGGTCTCCGTGATTGCCCAGAGGACATTCGACCGCAGCAAGCAGGGTATACAGACCCTTACATTAACCGACACACAGGCCAGGTTGGCCACCTACACGAGGGAACCATTGGACATTGCAGGAACTGCAATGACCCCTGTTGTTTATGGACGCCAGGAGGGGCGTTTCCCACTTATCGTGGTGCACGGCCATGGGCCCAGCCTGTTGGGTCGGGACTGGTTGCGCCATTTGCGGCTGCAGTGGCAGCACATCCTCCAAACAGTTTCTGGAGGGTTGACTGAGGGGCTAGAACGATACCCAGACGTATTCCAGCCCGGTTTGGGGAAAATAAAAGGAGCCGTAGCCCGTATCCAAGTTGAACCAGGAGCCACGCCGCGCTATTTCCGAGCGCGCCCGGTGCCTTACGCCTTGCTCGAGAAGGTAGAAGGGGAGCTCACTCGTTTGGAGACTTTGGGTATCATCGGGCCCGTCCGTTTCGCTGACTGGGCAGCACCAATTGTACCTGTAATGAAGCCAGATGCCACAGTTTGCTTGCACGGTGACTATAAACTTACAGTGAATACGGCTTCCTGGCCCGACCGATACCCAATGCCTCGCATAGAGGATCTCTACGCGAAGCTTGCAGGCGGACTCTCATTCACAAAATTAGATATGAGTCACACCTACCTGCAGTTGGAGCTGGACCCTGCCTCCCGGCCATATGTAACGATTAATACACACCGGGGCCTGTATGAATATACACGTTTGCCCTTTGGAGTATCCTCTGCCTGCGCTATTTTTCAATGGGTTATGGAGGGCATTTTGAGAGGTTTGCCGTGTGTCGCTGTCTACTTAGATGACATTTTGATCACAGGGACGTCGGAGCAGGAACATTTGGAAAATTTGGAGGCTGTCCTTCTTCAATAGGCCCCCACCCCGACTGACACTTCGCATCTTTGTTCGTTTCTCGGCCTTGTAAACTATTACGGAAAGTTCCTCCCCAAGCAGGCAACTACACTGGCCCCGTTGCACCTTCTGCTAAAGAAAAATCACACTGGGTTTGGGGTCAGCCGCAAGAAACCGCTTTACGGCGGGTAAAACAGCAATTGTTGTCGTCTGGGTTACTAACCCACTATGATCCTGGAAAACTTTTGCTCATCACATGTGATGCATCCGCATATGGTATTGGGGCCGATCGAGAAGGAGGGCCTGGGAGTGGTCTTTGCGGTGAAACGCTTTCACCAGTACGTGTATGGCCGCCACTTCACTATCGTGACTGATCATAAGCCTCTGCTGGGACTTTTCAGAGAGGATAAGCCAATACCGCCCATTGCTTCCGCACGGATCCAGCGCTGGGCTTTGTTGGTCGCTGCATACGAGTATTCTCTGGAGCACTAACCAGGAACCCAGATAGGGAATGCCGACGCACTGAGCCGATTGCCTTTATCGACCGGCCCCATGTCGACCCCCACGACCGGTGAGGTGGTTGCAACCCTAAATTTTATGGACACCTTGCCTGTCACAGCATCACAGATCCGTGAGTAGACCCAGACGGAGCCAGTCCTGTCAAAGGTTCGGCACATAGTCCTGTATGGGGGGCAGCATAGACAGCTCCCAGGCGAGTTGCGGGCATTTTCCTCCAAGCTGTCAGAATTCAGCGTGGAAGACGGCATCCTATTGTGGGGGGCGCGTGTGATTGTCCCGGAAAAAGGACAGGAGCTGATACTGAGAGACTTGCACAATGGGCATCCAGGTGTGACCAAAATGAAAATGTTGGCCCGGAGTGATGTCTGGTGGCCAGGCCTAGACACTGACATTGAGAAGGTGGCCCAAAACTGCTCCATTTGCCAGGAGCATCAGAAGCTTCCGCCGGCCGCGCCCCTACATCACTGGGAATGGCCAGGGCGGCCTTGGGCGCGCTTGCATGCGGATTTCGCCGGCCTTTTTCAAAGATCCATGTTCCTGCTATTAATCGATGCCCAGTCTAAATGGCTAGTTCATGAGTCACAGAAGGTTGGTTTACAGGTGCAACAGGTGATTAAGAAGGCAAATGGAATTTTGTCCTTCATTGCTGGAGGGATGGAGTTTAAGACTAGGGAGGTTACGTTGCAATTGTATAAGGTGTTAGTGCGGCCACACCTGGAGTATTGTGTTCAGTTTTGGTCTCCTTACCTGAGAAAGGACGTACTGGCGCTGGAGGGTGTGCAGAGGAGAATCACTAGGTTAATCCCAGATCTGAAGGGGTTGGATTATGAGGAGAGGTTGAGTAGACTGGGACTGTACTCGTTGGAATTTAGAAGGATGAGGGGGGATCTTATAGAAACATTTAAAATTATGAAGGGAATAGATAGGATAGATGCGGGCAGGTTGTTTCCACTGGCGGGTGAAAGCAGAACTAGGGGGCATAGCCTCAAAATAAGGGGAAGTGGATTTAGGACTGAGTTTAGGAGGAACTTCTTCACCCAAAGGGTTGTGAATCTATGGAATTCCTTGCCCAGTGAAGCAGTTGAGGCTCCTTCATTACATGTTTTTAAGGTAAAGATAGATAGTTTTTTGAAGAATAAAGGGATTAAGGGTTATGGTGTTCGGGCCAGAAAGTGGAGCTGAGTCCACAAAAGATCAGCCATGATCTAATTGAATGGCGGAGCAGGCTCGAGGGGCCAGATGGCCTACTCCTGCTCCTAGTTCTTATGTTCTTATAAGATGGGAGGCACAACGTCCTGCGCAACAATCGAGAAGATGCGTTTGTCTTTCAGTGCGCATGGCCTCCCCGAGGTGCTGGTCACGGACAACGGCACTCCGTTCACAAGTGAGGAGTTTGCGAGGTTCATGAAGATGAATGGCATACGCCATATCCGCACTGCCCCTTATCACCCGGCTTCAAATGGGCTGGCAGAGCACGCAGTGCAGACATTCAAACAAGACCTAAAGAAGCAGTCTTCCGGGTCGATGGACACGAGACTGGCTCATTTTTTGTTTTCATATAGGACCACCCCCCATGCGGTGACTGGGGTAGCTCCCGCAGAACTCCCGCACCCGCCTTAGCATGGTTTTCCCGGACATTGGCGCAAAAGTACGGCGCACACAAGAACGGCAGGGACATGGTTTGTCTCGGCATCGGCCGATTCGGCAGTTTACGCCCGGTGACCCAGTGTTCATTCTGAATTTTACTGGTGGTCCCCAGTGGCGTAATCTTTCGCCAAACGGGCCCTATCTCTTACCAGGTGCAAGCCCAGGGTCGTCTCCAGTGCAAACATGTAGACCATGTTCGGTCCAGAAGACTATCCCTTCCAAAGATTCCCCGCCCCTGGAGCTCATTTCTACAGCCACAGAGACCGGACACAATGGAAAGTATTCCTCACAATCTTCCTCTGGTGCTTCACTCAAAGCCTGCGCAGATCGTGACAGAACCGTGTGGAGATAAAGACGCCGAGATGACGGAGGCAGCAGACTCTGACTCCGAGATGGAGACACAAAACACCTCAGAGGGGGAATACTCGGCCCACAGGCTGTGGATGTACAACCGTTACGCCGTTCATCACGGAAACGCAGGTCTCCATCTCGTTACACGCTGACTGATCCAGCGCCTCGTGCAAATGGTGTCCGGCCTGCGGCAAAACGAGTCCGACGCCCTCCTTCGCCAGGGTCTTCGGTGGATTCCTTGGACTTTGGGGAGAGGAGGGATGTTATAACCTGCCTGCTTACCATTGGCTGGGGCTAATGACAATCCCACAATTCTTTGGGAGTATGAGCTTCCCCAATGAGCGGGGGGGCGGAGAAATCATTAGCAGATTCCCTGCATAAATAGAGCTGGCCAGTTTGGAACCGGCTAGAGGAGAGTGAGCAGCAAGTTGCTGCTGCTGTTGTGTATATATATGTTATTATAAATAAATGTTATTTCTTTCTATCCTTCAACTCGTGCTGGATTCCTCTTGGCCCTCACAAAACCCCCACTGTCCTTAAATGGTCCAATCCTTTCCCTGGCCACCCTCTTGCTTTTTACATATGAATAAAAAGCTTTGGGATTCACCTTAACCCTACTTGCCAAGGACTTTCCGTGACCCTTCCTAGCCCTCCTAATTTCCCGCTTCAGTACTCATAGAATTACTCATAGAATTTACAGTGCAGAAGGAGGCCATTCAGCCCATCAAGTCTGCACCGGCTCCTGGAAAGAGCACCCTACCCAAGGTTAACACCTACATCCTATCCCCATAACCCAGTAACCCCACCCAACACTAAGGGCAATTTTGGACACTAAGGGCAATTTATCATGGCCAATCCACCTAACCTGCACATCTTTGGACTGTGGGAGGAAACCGGAGCACCCGGAGGAAACCCACGCACACACGGGGAGGATGCCAGACAGTGACCCAAGCCGGAATTGAACCTGGGACCCTGGAGCTGTGAAGCGATTGTGCTATCCACAATGCTACCGTGCTGCACAGAAAGTACCTTCCTACTTTCTTTATACTCCTCAAGGGTTTTGACTATCCCCGCCCTCCCAGACCGTACAAAAGTCTCCTTTTTCTTTTTGACGAGGTTCACAATATCCTCGTTATCCAAGGCTCCCTAAACTTCCCATACTTATCCTTCGTTCTCTCAGGAACGTGACTTTCCTGAATCCTAATCAACTGCCGCTGAAAGACTCCCACATGTCCGCTGTTGATTTACCCCCAACAGCCGCACACAATCCAAATTCTTCAATTCCTGTCTAATGAAATGAAATGAAATGAAAATCGCTTATTGTCACGAGTAGGCTTCAATGAAGTTACTGTGAAAAGCCCCTAGTCGCCACATTCCGGCGCCTGTCCGGGGAGGCTGGTACGGGAATCGAACCGTGCTGCTGGCCTGCCTTGGTCTGCTTTCAAAGCCAGCGATTTAGCCTGGTGAGCTAAACCAGCCCCTGTTATCGTAATGTTATCATAATTTGCCTTTCCCCAGTTTAGCACCTTAACGCACTTCAGCACCTTAGAACATGACATAGAACATACAGTGCAGAAGGCCATTCGGCCCATCGAGTCTGCACCGACCCACTTAAGCCCTCACTTCCACCCTCTCCTCCTAACCCAATAACCCCACCCAACCTCTTTGGACACCAAGGGCAATTTATCATGTCCAATCCACCTAACCTGCACGTCTTTGGACTGTGGGAGGAAACCTGAGCACCCGGAGGAAACCCACGCACACACGGGGAGACCATGCAGACTCCGCACAGACAGTGACCCAGCCGGGAATCGAACCTGGGACCCTGGCACTGTGAAGCCTTCAATGCCGATCCAGCCTGCAACACCCCCAAACCATGAAGGAAAGTTTTTTTGTCTGTTTCAGGGGTTATGGGCTGTCATGGGGTCTGTTTCAGGGGTTATGGGCTGTCATGGGGTCTGTTTCAGGGGTTATGGGCTGTCATGGGGTCTGTTTCAGGGGTTATGGGCTGTCATGGGGTCTGTTTCAGGGGTTATGGGCTGTCATGGGGTCTGTTTCAGGGGTTATGGGCTGTCATGGGGTCTGTTTCAGGGGTTATGGGCTGTCATGGGGTCTGTTTTCACAGTTGGGTTTTGGGCATTAGGATCCTCGCTATGAAATGATCCATTCAACCAGCTACTGATTCCTCCATCTGTTTCACATTAAACTGACTCCTGCCAATTATTTCCAACTATTATTACAGTCTAACCATACTGTAAGTATGTTGAATGCCAGTTAATTTCCATCTCACACATGGTTTAAATTTAGTCAAAGGCTGAGAACAAAGTTACTGGCAGCACCGTGTCTGCAGCACCAAAAACTGATCAAAGAAAGAGGCCATTCATCCATCTTCTCTGTGATGTCTCTTTAATGGAACAAGCCCATGTAATTAACACTTGACATCTCACTAACTATCTCCCTCAGACACACGAACGATCTCCTTCAGACACACTAACAATCTCCCTCAGAAACATTAACAATCTCCCTCAGACACACTAACAATCTCCCTCAGAAACATTAACAATCTCCCTCAGACACACTAACAATCTCCCTCAGAAACATTAACAATCTCCCTCAGACACACTAACAATCTCCCTCAGAAACATTAACAATCTCCCTCAGACACACTAACGATCTCCCTCAGACACACTAACAATCTCCCTCAGACACACTAACAATCTCCCTCAGACACACTAACGATCTCCCTCAGACACACTAACAATCTCCCTCAGACACACTAACAATCTCCCTCAGACACACTAACGATCTCCCTCAGACACACTAACAATCTCCCTCAGACACACTAACAATCTCCCTCAGACACACTAACAATCTCCCTCAGAAACATTAACAATCTCCCTCAGACACACTAACAATCTCCCTCAGACACACTAACGATCTCCCTCAGACACACTAACAATCTCCCTCAGACACACTAACAATCTCCCTCAGACACACTAACAATCTCCCTCAGACACACTAACGATCTTACTCAGACACACTAACAATCTCCCTCAGACACATTAACAATCTCCCTCAGACACACTAACAATCTCCCTCAGACACACTAACAATCTCCCTCTGACTCACTATCAATCTCCCTCAGACACACTAACAATCTCCCTCAGAAACATTAACAATCTCCCTCAGACACACTAACAATCTCCCTCAGACACACTAACAATCTCCCTCAGACACATTAACAATCTCCCTCAGACACACTAACAATCTCCCTCAGACACACTAACAATCTCCCTCTGACTCACTAACAATCTCCCTCAGACACACTAACAATCTCCCTCAGAAACATTAACAATCTCCCTCAGACACACTAACAATCTCCCTCAGAAACATTAACAATCTCCCTCAGAAACATTAACAATCTCCCTCAGACACACTAACAATCTCCCTCCGACACACTAACGATCTTACTCAGACACACTAACGATTTTACTCAGACACACTAACGCTACCCTCAGACACACTAACGATCTCCCTCAGACACACTAACAATCTCCCTCAGAAACATTAACAATCTCCCTCAGACACACTAACAATCTCCCTCAGACACACTAACAATCTCCCTCAGAAACATTAACAATCTCCCTCCGACACACTAACAATCTCCCTCAGACACACTAACAATCTCCCTCAGAAACATTAACAATCTCCCTCAGACACACTAACAATCTCCCTCAGACACACTAACAATCTCCCTCCGACACACTAACAATCTTACTCAGACACACTAACGATCTTACTCAGACACACTAACGCTACCCTCAGACACACTAACAATCTCCCTCAGACACATTAACAATCTCCCTCAGACACACTAACAATCTCCCTCAGAAACATTAACAATCTCCCTCAGACACACTAACAATCTCCCTCAGACACACTAACAATCTCCCTCAGAAACATTAACAATCTCCCTCCGACACACTAACAATCTCCCTCAGACACACTAACAATCTCCCTCAGAAACATTAACAATCTCCCTCAGACACACTAACAATCTCCCTCAGACACACTAACAATCTCCCTCCGACACACTAACGATCTTACTCAGACACACTAACGATCTTACTCAGACACACTAACGCTACCCTCAGACACACTAACAATCTCCCTCAGACACACTAACAATCTCCCTCAGACACACTAACAATCTCCCTCAGAAACATTAACAATCTCCCTCAGAAACATTAACAATCTCTCTCAGACACACTAACAATCTCCCTCAGAAACATTAACAATCTCCCTCAGACACATTAACAATCTCCCTCAGACACACTAACAATCTCCCTCAGAAACATTAACAATCTCCCTCAGACACATTAACAATCTCCCTCAGACACACTAACAATCTCCCTCAGAAACATTAACAATCTCCCTCAGACACACTAACAATCTCCCTCAGACACACTAACAATCTCCCTCAGAAACATTAACAATCTCCCTCAGACACATTAACAATCTCCCTCAGACACACTAACAATCTCCCTCAGAAACATTAACAATCTCCCTCAGACACACTAACAATCTCCCTCAGACACATTAACAATCTCCCTCAGACACACTAACGATCTCCCTCAGACACACTAACGATCTCCCTCAGACACACTAACAATCTCCCTCAGACACACTAACGATCTCCCTCAGACACACTAACGATCTCCCTCAGACACACTACGATCTTACTCAGACATACTAACGATCTCCCTCAGACACACTAACGATCTCCCTCAGACAGACTAACAATCTCCCTCCGACACACTAACGATCTTACTCAGACACACTAACGATCTTACTCAGACACACTAACGCTACCCTCAGACACACTAACGATCTCCCTCAGACACACTCTCCCTCAGACACACTAACGATCTTACTCAGACACACTAACGATCTTACTCAGACACACTAACGATCTCCCTCAGACACACTAACAATCTCCCTCAGACACACTAACAATCTCCCTCAGAAACATTAACACTCTCCCTCAGACACACTAACAATCTCCCTCAGACACACTAACGATCTCCCTCAGACACACTAACGATCTCCCTCAGACACACTAACGATCTCCCTCAGACACACTCATGCTCACTGGCATCGGTTGAAGCATACAGTGTTAATGAGGTCAGTCCATAAGAGGGTCATTTAGGAGTCTGGTAACAGCGGGGAAGATGCTGTTTTTGAGTCTGTTCGTGCGTGTTCTCAGACTTTTGTATCTCCTGCCCGATGGAAGAAGTTGGAAGAGTGAGTAAGCTGGGTGGGAGGGATCTTTGATTGTGTTGCCCACTTTCCCCAGGCAGCGGGAGGTGTAGATGGAATCAATGGATGGGAGGCAGGTTTGTGTGATGGATTGGGCGGTATTCACGACTCTCTGAAGTTCCTTGCGGTCCTGGGCCGAGCAGTTGCCATACCAGGCTGTGATGCAGCCCGATAAGATGCTTTCTATAGTGCATCTGTAAAAGTTGGTAAGGGTTAATGTGGACATGCCGAATTTCCTTAGTTTCCTGAGGAAGTGTAGGCGCTGTTGTGCTTTCTTGGTGATAGCGTCGACGTGGGTGGACCAGGACAGATTTTTGGAGATGTGCACCCCTAGGAATTTGAAACTGCTAACCATCTCCACCTCGGCCCCATTGATGCTGACAGGGGTGTGTACAGTACTTTGCTTCCTGAAGTCGATGACCAGCTCTTTAGTTTTGCTGGCATTGAGAGAGAGATTGTTGTCGTTACATAAGAACATAAGAACATAAGAACTAGGAGCAGGAGTAGGCCATCTGGCCCCTCGAGCCAACTCCGCCATTCAATTAGATCATGGCTGATCTTTTGTGGACTCAGCTCCACTTTCCGGCCCGAACACCATAACCCTTAATCCCTTTATTCTTCAAAAAGCTATCTATCTTTACCTTAAAAACATGTAATGAAGGAGCCTCAACTGCTTCACTGGGCAAGGAATTCCGTAGATTCACAACCCTTTGGGTGAAGAAGTTCCTCCTAAACTGAGTCCTAAATCTACTTCCCCTTATTTTGAGGCAATGTCCCCTAGTTCTGCTGTCACCCGCCAGTGGAAACAACCTGCCCGCATCTATCCTATCTATTCCCTTCATAATTTTAAATGTTTCTATAAGATCCCCCCTCATCCTTCTAAATTCCAACGAGTACAGTCCCAGTCTACTCAACCTCTCCTCATAATCCAACCCCTTCAGCTCTGGGATTAACCTAGTGAATCTCCTCTGCACACCCTCCAGCGCCAGTACGTCCTTTCTCAAGTAAGGAGACCAAAACTGAACACAATACTCCAGGTGTGGCCGCACTAACACCTTATACAATTGTAACATAACCTCCCTAGTCTTAAACTCCATCCCTCTAGCAATGAAGGACAAAATTCCATTTGCCTTCTTAATCACCTGTTGCACTTGTAAACCAACCTTCTGTGACTCATGCACTAGCACACCCAAGTCTCTCTGAACAGCGGCATGCTTTAATATTTTATCGTTTAAATAATAATCCCGTTTGCTGTTATTCCTACCAAAATGGATAACCTCACATTTGTCAACATTGTATTCCATCTGCCAGACCCGAGCCCATTCACTTAACCTATCCAAATCCCTCTGCAGTATCCTCTGCACTTTTTGCTTTACCACTCATCTTAGTGTCATCTGCAAACTTGGACACATTGCCCTTGGTCCCCAACTCCAAATTATCTATGTAAATAGTGAACAATTGTGGGCCCAACACGGATCCCTGAGGGACACCACTAACTACTGATTGCCAACCAGAGAAACACCCATTTATCCCAACTCTTTGCTTTCTATTAATTAACTAATCCTCTATCCATGCTACTACTTTACCCTTAATGCCATGCATCTTTATCTTATGCAGCAACCTTTTGTGTGGCACCTTGTCAAAGGCTTTCTGGAAATCCAGATATACCACATCCATCGGCTCCCCGTTATCTACTGCACTGGTAATGTCCTCAAAAAATTCCACTAAATTAGTTAGGCATGACCTGCCCTTTACGAACCCATGCTGCGTCTGCCCAATGGGACAATTTCTATCCAGATGCCTCGCAATTTCTTCCTTGATGATAGATTCCACCATCTTCCCTACTACCGAAGTTAAGCTCACTGGCCTATAATTTCCTGCTTTCTGCCTACCTCCTTTTTTAAACAGTGGCGTCACGTTTGCTAATTTCCAATCCACCGGGACCACCCCAGAGTCTAGTGAATTTCGGTAAATTATCACTAGTGCATCTGCAATTTCCCTAGCCATCTCTTTTAGCACTCTGGGATACATTCCATCAGGGCCAGGAGACTTGTCTACCTTTAGCCCCATTAGCTTGCCCATCACTACCTCCTTAGTGATAACAATCCTCTCAAGGTCCTCACCTGTCATAGCCTCATTTCTATCAGTCGCTGGCATGTTATTTGTGTCTTCCACTGTGAAGACCGACCCAAAAAACCTGTTCAGTTCCTCAGCCATTTCCTCATTTCCCATTATAAAAACTCCCTTCTCATCCTCTAAAGGACCAATATTTACCTTCGCCACTCTTTTTTGTCTTATATATTTGTAAAAACTTTTACTGTCTTTTTTTATATTCTGAGCAAGTTTACTCTCATACTCTATCTTACTCTTCTTTATAGCTTTTTTAGTAGCTTTCTGTTGCCCCCTAAAGATTTCCCAGTCCTCTAATCTCCCAGCAATCTTTGCCACTTTATATGCTTTTTCCTTCAATTTGATACTCTCCCTTATTTCCTTAGATATCCACGGTCGATTTTCCCTCTTTCTTCCGTCCTTCCTTTTTGTTGGTATAAACCTTTGCTGAGCACTGTGAAAAATCGCTTGGAAGGTTCTCCACTGTTCCTCAACTGTTCCACCATAAAGTCTTAGCTCCCAGTCTACCTTAGCTAGTTCTTCTCTCATCCCATTGTAATCTCCTTTGTTTAAACACAAAACACTAGTATTTGATTTTACTTTCTCACCCTCCATCTAGACATAGACATAGAACAGTACAGCACAGAACAGGCCCTTCGGCCCTCGATGTTGTGCCGAGCCATGATCACCCTACTCAAACCCACATATCCACCCTATACCCGTAACCCAACAACCCTCCCCCCCTCCTTAACCTTACTTTTTAGGACACTACGGGCAATTTAGCATGGCCAATCCACCTAACCCGCACATCTTTGGACTGTGGGAGGAAACCGGAGCACCCGGAGGAAACCCACGCACACACGGGGAGGACGTGCAGACTCCGCACAGACAGTGACCCAGCCGGGAATCGAACCTGGGACCCTGGAGCTGTGAAGCATTTATGCTAACCACCATGCTACCGTGCTGCCCTATATTTTAAATTCCACCATATTGTGATCGCTCCTTCCGAGAGGATCCCTAACTATGAGATCATGAATCAATCCTGTCTCATTACACAGGACAAGATCTAGGACCGCTTGTTCCCTCGTAGGTTCCATTACATACTGTTCTAGGAAACTATCGCGGATACATTCTATAAACTCCTCCTCAAGGTTGCCTTGACCGACCTGGTTAAACCAATCGACATGTAGATTAAAATCCCCCATGATAACTGCTGTACCATTTCTACATGCATCAGTTATTTCTTTGTTTATTGCCTGCCCCACCATCTCGTTACTATTTGGTGGCCGATAGACTACTCCTATCAGTTACTTTTTCGCCTTACTATTCCTGATTTCCACCCAAATGGATTCAACCTTATCCTCCATAGCACCGATGTCATCCCTTACTATTGCCCGGATGTCATTCTTAAATAACAGAGCAACACCACCTCCCTTACCATCCACTCTGTCCTTCCGAATAGTTTGATACCCTCGGATATTTAACTCCCAGTCGTGACCATCCTTTAACCATGTTTCAGTAATGGGCACTAAATCATAGTCATTTACGATGATTTGTGCCATCAACTCATTTACTTTATTCCAAATACTACGAGCATTCAGGTAAAGTACACTTATGTATGTTTTTTTACCTCTGTTTTGAATCTTAACAGCTCCAGTTTTATTCCTTTTGTTATTACTGGGCCTATTCACTGAGCTCCCCTCAGTCACTGTACCTTGTACTGTCGCCCTTTTTGATTTTTGACTATGTCTTCTCTGCCTTGCACTTTTCCCCTTACTTCCTTTTGCTTCTGTCCCTGTTTTACTACCTTCCAACTTCCTGCATCGGTTCCCATCCCCCTGCCACATTAGTTTAAACCCTCCCCAACTTCTAGCAAACACCCCCCCTAGGACATCGGTTCCAGTCCTGCCCAGGTGCAGACCGTCCGGTTTGTACTGGTCCCACCTCCCCCAGAACCGGTCCCAATGCCCCAGAAATTTGAATCCCTCCCTCTTGCACCATCTCTCGAGCCACGCATTCATCCTATCTATCCTGACATTCCTACTCTGACTAGCTCGTGGCACTGGTAGCAATACTGAGATTACTACCTTTCAGGTCCTACTTTTTAGTTTAACTCCCAACTCCCTGAATTCTGCTTGTAGGACCTCATCCCGTTTTTTACCTATATCGTTGGTGCCTATGTGCACCACGACAGCTAGGTTCTCTATCTCCCTCCTGTATTCGGACTTGTCGTTATTCGAGATCCGGCCCACTATGGTCGTATCGTCAGCAAACTTGTAGATGGAGTTGGAACCAAGTTTTGCCACGCAGTCGTGTGTGTACAGGGAGTAGATCTCCCTCAGACTCACTATCGATCTCCCTCAGACACACTAACAATCTCCCTCAGACACACTAACGCTCTCTCAGATAAACTAACAATCTGCCTCAGACACACTAACGATCTCCCTCAGACACACTAACAATCTCTCTCGGATGCACGAACGACCTCCCTCAGATTCATGAATGATCTCCCTCAGTCTGACAATCTCCCTCAGATTCACTAACAACCTCCATAAATCTGATTAATAATCTCCCTCAGACACGAACGACCTCCCTCAGATTCACTAATGGTCCCCCTCAGTCTGTCTAATGATCTTCCCCAGTCCATCGATCCCCCTCAGGTTAACTAACAGCCTCCTGCAGTCTCACTAACAACCTCCCTCAGACTTACTAACGATCTCCCTCAGATACACTAAAAGTCTCCTGTACTCTCACTAACGATCTCCCTCAATCTCATTAACGATCTCCATCAGACTCACTAACGATCTCCCTCCGACTCACTAACGATCTCATTCAGATACACTAACAGGGAAGCACGGTAGCATAGTGGTTAGCACAATTGCTTCACAGCTCCAGGGTCCCAGGTTCAATTCCCGGCTTGGGTCACTGTCTGTGCGGAGTCTGCACATCCTCCCCGTGTGTGCGTGGGTTTCCTCCGGGTGCTCCGGTTTCCTCCCACAGTCCAAAGATGTGCGGGTTAGGTGGATAGGCCATGATAAATTGCCCTTAGTATCCAAAATTGCCCTTTGTGTTGGGTGGGGTTACTGGGTTATGGGGATAGGGTGGAGGTGTTGACATTGAGTAGGGTGCTCTTTCCAAGAGCCGGTGCAGACTCGATGGGCCCAATGGCCTCCTTCTGCACTGTAAATTCTATGATTAACTGAGTCGGTCCTGCCCTGATTTGATGCTACCTAAATGCATCACGTCACATTTATCCAAATTAAACTCCATCTTCCATTCATCGGCCCACTGGCCCAATTCGTCAAGATCCTGTTGCAATCTTATATAACCTTCTTCATTATCCACTCCCGCAGTCTCACTAACGACCTCCCTCAGTCTCACTAACGACCTCCCGCAGGCTCATAAGAACATAAGAACTAGGAGCAGGAGTAGGCCATCTGGCCCCTCGAGCCTGCTCCGCCATTCAATGAGATCATGGCTGATCTTTTGTGGACTCAGCTCCACTTTCCGGCCCGAACACCATAACCCTTAATCCCTTTATTCTTCAAAAAACTATCTATCTTTACCTTAAAAACATGTAATGAAGGAGCCTCAACTGCTTCACTGGGCAAGGAATTCCATAGATTCACAACCCTTTGGGTGAACAAAGAACAAAGAAAATTACAGCACAGGAACAGGCTATTCGGCCCTCCCAGCCTGTGCCGACCATGCTGCCCGTCTAAAATAAAATCTTCTACACTTCCGGGGTCCGTATCCCTCTATTCCCATCCTATTCATGTATTTGTCAAGATGCCCCTTAAATGTCACTATCGTCCCTGCTACCACCTCCTCCGGCAGCGAGTTCCAGGCACCTACTACCCTCTGTGTAAAAAACTTGCCTCGTACATCTCCTCTAAACCTTGCCCCTCGCACCTTAAACCTATGCCCCCTAGTAATTGACCCCTCTACCCTGGGTAAAAGCCTCTGACTATCCACTCTGTCTATGCCCCTCATAATTTTGTAGACCTCTATCAGGTCGCCCCTCAACCTCCTTCGTTCCAGTGAGAACAAACCGAGTTTATTCAACCTCTCCTCATAGCTAATGCCCTCCATACCAGGCAACATCCGGGTAAATCTCTTCTGCACCCTCTCTAAACCCTCCACATCCTTCTGGTAGTGTGGCGACCAGAATTGAACACTATACTCCCAAGTGTGGCCTAACTAAGGTTCTACACAGCTGCAACATGACTTGCCAATTCTTATACTCAATGCCCCGGCCAATGAAGGCAAGCATGCCGTATTCCTTCTTGACTACCTTCTCCACCTGTGTTGCCCCTTTCAGTGACCGGTGGACCTGTACACCTAGATCTCTCTGACTGTCAATACTCTTGAGGGTTCTACCATTCACTGTATATTCCCTACCTGTATTAGACCTTCCAAAATTCATTACCTCACATTTGTCCGGATTAAACTACATCTGCCTCCTCTCCGCCCAAGTCTCCAAATGATCTAAATCCTGCTGTATCCTCCGACAGTCCTCATCACTATCCGCAATTCCAGATGTTCCTCCTCAACTCAGTCCTCAATCTCTTCCTCCTTATTTTGAGGCTATGCCCATTAGTTCTAGTTTCACCCACCAGTGGAAACAACCTGCCTACTTTGAAGCAAATTACTGCGGATGCTGGAATCTGAAACCAAAGAGAAAATGCTGGAAAATCTCAGCAGGCCTGGCAGCATCTGTAGGGAGAGAAAAGAGCTAACGTTTCGAGTCCAGGTGACCCTTTGTCAAAGCTAACAGACAGAGAGAGTGGGAAATATTCATACTGTGGAGTGAGAAGGAAAGATGAGTTACAGCCACAGAAACCAAGGAAACGGGGTGCTAATGGCCACCAAACCCAAGGGGAAAGAGTGTTAATGGCAGTTCCCAGGGAGAACAAAAGGTGTGAAAGGCCAAACAGCAGAGAAACTATCAGAGGGGAAACTGTGACAGATGTAGATGTGGGGGATGGGGAAGGGGAGGCAAAAGGGAGAAAAGGTAAGGAAAGGTGGATAAGATAGAGGGGGGGGGCAAATACATAGAAAGACAAGAAAGGAAGAAATGGTAAAAGACAATTAAAATGAAATGGGATGAAAACAAATGGGTCGAGGTGGGGTAGATCATCTGAAGTTGTTGAATTCGATGTTGAGACCGGGAAGGCTGTAGCGTGCCTAACCAGGAAATTAGATGGCGTTCCTCCAGTTTGCATTGAGCTTCACTGGAAGATTGCAGCAAGGACAGAGTCCCCCTCGTTCTCACATTTCACCCCACCAGCCTCTGTATGCAGAGATTTTCCAGCATTTTCTCTTTGGCTCCCAGCTTCTGTCCTATCTATTACCTTCATAATTTTATATGTTTCTATAAGATCCCGCCTCATTCTTCTAAATTTCAATGAGTATAGTCCCAGTCTGCTCAGTTTCTCCTCATAAACCAATGCTCTCAACTCCGAGCCAACCGAGTGAATCTCCTCTACACCCCCTCCAGCGCCAGTACGTCCTTTCTCAAGTAAGGAGACTGTACACAGTACCCCAGACGTGGTCTCACCAGCACCCTATACAGCTGCAACATAACCTCCCTGCTTTTAAACTCCATCCCTCTATGAAGGACAAAATTCAATTTGCCTTCTTAATTACCTGTTAACCTGCAAACCCCAACTTTTTGTGATTCATGCACAAGGACACCCAGGTCCCTCTGCACAGCCGCATGCTGCAATTTTGTAGCATTTAAATAATAGTCCATTTTGCGGTAATTCCTACCAAAATGGATTACCTCACATTTATCTACATTAAACTCCATCTGCCAGACCTTTGCCCACATCACTTCTACTATCTACATCTCTCTGCAAACTTTCCGGTATCCTCTACACTTTTTGCTTTACCACTCATCTTAGTGTCATCTGCAAACTTGGACACATTGCCCTTGGTCCCCAACTCCAAATCATCTATGTAAATTGTGAACAATTGTGGGCCCAACACGGATCCCTGAGGGACACCACTAGCTACTGATTGCCAACCAGAGAAACATCCATTAATCCCCACTCTTTGCTTTCTGTCAGTTAACCAATCCTCTATCCATGAACTGCAGGAGATAGAACCCATGCTGCGTCTGCCCAATGGGAAAATTTCTATCCAGATGTCTTGCTATTTCTTCCTTGATGATAGATTCAAGCATTTTTTTAAAAAATAATCCTTATTGTCACAAGTAGGCTTACATTAACACTGCAATGAAGTTACTGTGAAAAGCCCCTAGTCGTCACACTCCGGCGCCTGTTCGGGTCACAGAGAGAGAATTCAGAATGTCCAATTCACCTAACAGCATGTCTTTCAGAACTTGTGGGAGGAAACTTGAGCACCCGGAGGAAACCCACGCAGACACGGGGAGAACGTGCAGACTCCACACAGACAGTGACCCAAGCCAGGAATCGAACCCGGGACCCTGGAGCTGTGAAGCAACAGTGTTAACCACTGTGCTATTGTGCCGCCCACATGTTTCCTGGCCCTACAGAGGTTACGCTAACCAGCCAACAGTTACCTGCCTTTTGTCTACCTCCTTTTTTAAACAGTCGCATCACATTTGCTGCGAGTTTTGGTAAATTACCACAAGCACATTTGCTATTTCCCCGCCATCGCTTTTAGTACCCTGGGATGCATTCCATCAGGGCCAGGAGACTTGTCTACCTTTAGCCCCATTAGCTTGCCCATCACTACCTCCTTAGTGATAACAATCCTCTCAAGGTCCTCACCTGTCATAGCCTCATTTCTATCAGTCGCTGGCATGTTCACTCAAGAAAAAGATAATATTGTGGAGGAGAATGCTGAGACCCAGGCTATTAGAATAGATGGCATTGAGGTGCGTAGGGAAGAAGTGTTGGCAATTCTGGACAAGGTGAAAATAGATAAGTCCCCGGGGCCGGATGGGATTTATCCTAGGATTCCCTGGGAAGCCAGGGAAGAGATTGCTGAGCCTTTGGCTTTGATTTTTAGGTCATCATTGGCTACAGGAATAGTGCCAGAGGACTGGAGGATAGCAAATATGGTCCCTTTGTTCAAGAAGGGGAGTAGAGATAACCCCGGTAACTATAGGCCGGTGAGCCTAACGTCTGTGGTGGGTAAGGTCTTGGAGAGGATTATAAAAGATACGATTTATAATCATCTAGATAGGAATAATATGATTAGGGATAGTCAGCATGGTTTTGTGAAGGGTAGGTCATGCCTCACAAACCTTATCGAGTTCTTTGAGAAGGTGACTGAACAGGTAGACGAGGGTAGAGCAGTTGATGTGGTGTATATGGATTTCAGTAAAGCGTTTGATAAGGTTCCCCACGGTCGGCTATTGCAGAAAATACGGAGGCTGGGGATTGAGGGTGATGTAGAGATGTGGATCAGAAATTGGCTAGTTGAAAGAAGACAGAGAGTGGTAGTTGATGGGAAATGTTCAGAATGGAGTTCAGTTACGAGTGGCGTACCACAAGGATCTGTTCTGGGGCCGTTGCTGTTTGTCATTTTTATAAATGACCTAGAGGAGGGCGCAGAAGGATGGGTGAGTAAATTTGCAGACGACACTAAAGTCGGTGGAGTTGTAGACAGTGCGGAAGGATGTTGCAGGTTACAGAGGGACATAGATAAGCTGCAGAGCTGGGCTGAGAGGTGGCAAATGGAGTTTAATGCGGAGAAGTGTGAGGTGATTCACTTTGGAAAGAATAACAGGAATGCGGAATATTTGGCTAATGGTAAAATTCTTGGTAGTGTGGATGAGCAGAGGGATCTCGGTGTCCATGTACATAGATCCCTGAAAGTTGCCACCCAGGTTGATAGGGTTGTGAAGAAGGCCTATGGTGCGTTGGCCTTTATTGGTAGAAGGATTGAGTTCCGGAGCCATGAGGTCATGTTGCAGTTGTACAAAACTCTGGTACGGCCGCATTTGGAGTATTGCGTACAGTTCTGGTCGCCTCATTATAGGAAGGACGTGGAAGCTTTGGAACGGGTGCAGAGGAGATTTACCAGGATGTTGCCTGGTATGGAGGGAAAATCTTATGAGGAAAGGCTGATGGACTTGAGGTTGTTTTCGTTAGAGAGAAGAAGGTTAAGAGGTGACTTAATAGAGGCATACAAAATGATCAGAGGGTTAGATAGGGTGGACAGCGAGAGCCTTCTCCCGCGGATGGGGGTGGCTAGCATGAGGGGACATAGCCTTAAATTGAGGGGTAATAGATATAGGACAGAGGTCAGAGGTGGGTTTTTACGCAAAGAGTGGTGAGGCCGTGGAATGCCCTACCTGCAACAGTAGTGAACTCGCCAACATTGAGGGCATTTAAAAGTTTATTGGATAAGCATATGGATGATAAGGGCATAGTGTAGGTTAGATGGACTTTAGTTTTTTTTTTCCATGTCGGTGCAACATCGAGGGCCGAAGGGCCTGTACTGCGCTGTATCGTTCTATGTTCTAAGTTCTATGTTATTTGTGTCTTCCACTGTGAAGACCGACCCAAAAAACCTGTTCAGTTCCTCAGCCATTTCCTCATCTCCCATTATTAAAACTCCCTTCTCATCCTCTAAAGGACCAATATTTACCTTAGCCACTCTTTTTTGTTTTATATATTTGTCAAAACTTTTGCTGTCTGTTTATAATCTGAGCTAGTTTACTCTCATACTCTATCTTACTCTTCTTTATAGCTTTTGTCATGGCATTCTGTTGACCTTTAAAGATTTCCCAATCCTCTAGTTTCTCACTAATTTTTGCCATTTTGTATGCCTTTTCTTTCAATTTGATAACCTCCTTTATTTCCTCAGATATCTCTGGCTGATTATCCCTTTTCCTACAGTCCTTCCTTTTCACTGGTATATACTATTTCTGAGCTCTGTGAAAAATCTCCTCCACTGTTCCTGAATTATGCCACTACAGAGTCTTTGTTCCCAATCTGCCCTGGCCAACGCCTCCCTCATCCCATTGTAATCTCCTTTGTTTAAGCACAAAACATTAGTGTTTGATTTTACCTTCTCACCCTCCACCTGTATTTTAAATTCCACCATATTGTGATCGCTCCTTCCGAGAGGATCCCTAACTATGAGATCATTAATTATTCCTGTCTTGTTATACAGGATCCGATCTAGAATCGCTTGTTCCCTCGTAGGTTCCATTACATACTGTTCGAAGAAACTATCATGGATACATTCTATGAACTCCTCCTCAAGGCTCACTAACAATCCCCCTCAGATTCACATACAATCTTCCTCAGGTTCACTTATAATCTCCCTCAGACTCACTTAAGAACTCGCTCAGTCTCACTAATGAACTCCCTCAAACTCGTTTGCAATCTCTCTCTCACTGATCTCAGACTCACTTACGATCTCCCTCAGTCTCACTAACGATCTCCCTCAGTCTCAATAATGATTTCCCTCAGATTCACTTACAATCTCCCTCAGACTTACTTAAGAACTCCCTCAGTCTCACTAATCATCTCCCTCAGATCCACTAGTGGTGTCCTAGTCTCACTAACGTTCTCCCTCAGCCTCACTAACGATCCCCTCAGAAACAGTTATGATCTACCTCAGACTCACTTACGATCTCCCTCAAACTCATTTGTGATCTCCCTCAGACTCACTAATAAACTAATAAGACGATAAGACATAGGAGCAGAATTAGGCCACTCAGCCCATCGAGTCTGCTCCACCATTCAATCATGGCTGATATTTTCTCATCCCCATTCTCCTGCCTTCACCCCATAACCCGATCCCCTTATTGATCAAGAACCTCCCTCAGACTCACTTTGCGACCTCCGACTCACTTACGATCTCACTCAGTCACACTTATGACTTCCCTCAGTCTCACTAACAAGCTCCCTCAGTCCTACTAATGATCTCCCTCAGACTCACGTACCCTCTCCCTCAAACTCATTTACGATCTCCCTCAGACTCACCAACGATCTCCCTCAGACTCACCAACGATCTCCCTCAGACTCACTTAACGATCTCTGACTCATTTTCGATCTACCTCAAACTCATTTGCGATCTCCCTCAGTCTCACTAATGATCTCAGACACTTACTATCTCTCTCAGACTCACCTACGATTCCCTATAGTCCTGATAATGATCTCCCTCAGTCTCACTAATGATCTCCGACTCACTTACAATTTCTCTCAGACTCACTAACGATCTTCCTCGGGTTCACTAACGATCTCCCTTGGCTCTCCATCATTGATGATGCAAGTCTCCTGGTTAGCATGGACTTATGGGCCAAAGGATCTCCTTCTGTGTTGTAATAATTCTTACGTTTAAGATCATTGTTGGAATTGTATTGCGCTAGATTAGCAAATTTAAATCTCAGTTTCTGTAAAAGAATTAACACCTTCACACAGGGTTAACTCTGTCCAGTGCTCCACACACATAGAGCTTAGAAAGGCACCCATTTCAGTACCCTAAGGGTTATCTATTTGCCTGCGCAGATGGGGACAACATTGCAGACAGAATTCAAACTCATGTATGACAGGAGCTGAACCCAGGGACAGTGCTCAGAGTAACACAGGATTGACGGGGTTAATAGGAGCTGAACCCAGGGACAGTGCGCAGAGTAACACAGGATTGACGGGGTTAATAGGCACTGAACCCAGGGACTGTGCGCAGAGTAACACAGGATTGACGGGGTTAATAGGAGCTGAACCCAGAGACTGTGCGCAGAGTAACACAGGATTGACGGGGTTAATAGGAGCTGAACCCAGGGACAGTGCTCAGAGTAACACAGGATTGACGGGGTTAATAGGCACTGAACCCAGGGACTGTGCGCAGAGTAACACAGGATTGACAGGGTTAATAGGAGCTGAACCCAGGGACAGTGCACAGAGTAACACAGGATTGACGGGGTTAATAGGAGCTAAACCCAGGGACTGTGCGCAGAGTAACACAGGATTGACGGGGTTAATAGGCACTGAACCCAGGGACAGTGCTCAGAGTAACACAGGATTGACGGGGTTAATAGGCACTGAACCCAGGGACAGTGCTCAGAGTAACACAGGATTGACGGGGTTAATAGGCACTGAACCCAGGGACAGTGCGCAGAGTAACACAGGATTGACGGGGTTAATAGGCACTGAACCCAGGGACTGTGCGCAGAGTAACACAGGATTGACGGGGTTAATAGGCACTGAACCCAGGGACAGTGCACAGAGTAACACAGGATTGACGGGGTTAATAGGCACTGAACCCAGGGACAGTGCGCAGAGTAACACAGGATTGACGGGGTTAATAGGAGCTAAACCCAGGGACAGTGCACAGAGTAACACAGGATTGACGGGGTTAATAGGAGCTGAACCCAGGGACAGTGCACAGAGTAACACAGGATTGACAGGGTTAATAGGCACTGAACCCAGGGACTGTGCGCAGAGTAACACAGGATTGACGGGGTTAATAGGAGCTGAACCCAGGGACAGTGCACAGAGTAACACAGGATTGACGGGGTTAATAGGCACTGAACCCAGGGACAGTGCGCAGAGTAACACAGGATTGACGGGGTTAATAGGCACTGAACCCAGGGACTGTGCGCAGAGTAACACAGGATTGACGGGGTTAATAGGAGCTGAACCCAGGGACTGTGCGCAGAGTAACACAGGATTGACGGGGTTAATAGGCACTGAACCCAGGGACTGTGCGCAGAGTAACACAGGATTGACGGGGTTAATAGGAGCTGAACCCAGGGACTGTGCGCAGAGTAACACAGGATTGACGGGGTTAATAGGCACTGAACCCAGGGACAGTGCACAGAGTAACACAGGATTGACGGGGTTAATAGGAGCTAAACCTTGGGGCAATGTATGATGTAATGGGGAGGTTAATAGGGGCTGAGGATTTGAAAATGCAAAGTGACGCGGGGTTAACAGGAATAACAGCGCTTGTTCCCTGGGGTGGTGCATAGAATGATAAAGATCAATGATACCCACCCAGACAGCACATCTGCATCAAGAGGAAATGGTTAATGTCTCTCTCGCGACTATAGCTGAACCAAAGTGACTTCTCCAGCACCTCTTCACCCCACATGGTGAAGGGATTGCTTTTCCCGTGTGCCCGGTGCCCGACCAGTCTCTGCCTCACTCCTTCTCAGAGTTCCGAGTTACTGGCTCCCTTTACAGCTCCTTCTCCTCCTCACTCTTCCGTCCACTCTGGATCAAGTTGCAGTTTTATTTTCTAAACCAGTTGGATCTGTGTCAACAATCGCCACACCCAGAATAGAACCGCAAAACAAGCAAAGAGCCTGTAGGTGAGCAGAGACCCCCCCGAAACCCCCTCCTCAAACTGAAACCCCAAGCCAGCAGTAAGGTGGGCCCCACACACACATTACCCCATAA
This sequence comes from Scyliorhinus canicula, assembly GCF_902713615.1. Taxonomy (NCBI): domain Eukaryota; kingdom Metazoa; phylum Chordata; class Chondrichthyes; order Carcharhiniformes; family Scyliorhinidae; genus Scyliorhinus; species Scyliorhinus canicula. The sequence continues at coordinate 233,225,767 of NC_052150.1, read as the reverse complement.
GCTGATAGTTACAATTTATCACTTAAAAGGGCAACGTTACATTTCAATCAAACACGACTCTACCCTTTTGGTAAAAAAACTAAACAACTTATTTGGAGCAAATAATGATCGAGTGTAAATCCTGGGCCATAGATGGGTGGGACTGGGCGAGGGGGTGACGGGGTGGGACTGGGCGAGGGGGTAGGTCTGGGTGAGTAGGTGAGGGGGTGGGACTGGGTGAGTGGGTGAGGGGTTGGGACTGGGTGAGTGGGTGGGGCTGGGCGAGTGGGTGGGGCTGGGCGAGTGGGTGATGGGGTGGGATTGGGCGAGGAGGTGAGGGGGCAGGTCTGGGTGAGTGGGTGAGGGGGTGGGACTGGGCGAGTGGGTGAGGGGGTGGGAATGGGCGAGTGGGTGAGGGGGTGGGACTGGGCGAGGGGGTGAGGGGGCAGGTCTGGGGGAGTGGGTGAGGGGGTGAGACTGGGCGAGTGGGTGGGGCTGGGCGAGTGGGTGGGACTGGGCGAGTGGGTGGGACTGGGCGAGTGGGTGGGACTGGGTGAGGGGGTGGGACTTGGGGGGGGGGGTATAGCCTCTCAGGGGAAAACAACTGCAGCAGAACAGTGGCACCACAACTGGCTTTGTTGCTAAGCAGGGGAGGGCAAAGTGCAGGAGAGCGATAGTCATAGGCGACTCTATAGTCAGGGCACAGATAGGCGATTCTATGGACATGAAAGAGACTCCAGGATGGTATGTTGCCTCCCTGGTGCCAGGGTCTAGGATATCTCTGAACGAACACAGGCCATCCTGAAGGGGGAGGGTGAACAGCCAGAGGTCGTAGTTCACACAGGCACTAACGACATCGGCAGGAAGAGTGATGAGGTCCTGCAGAAGGAGTTCAGGAAGTTAGGCAGGAAGCTAAAAAGCAGGACCTCGAGGGTTGTAATCTCAGGATTACTCCCTTTGCCATGTGCCAGTGAGGCTAGAAATAGGAGGATAGTACAGCTAAACATGTGGCTAAACAGCTGGTGTAGGAGGGAGGGTTTCAGATTGCTGGGACACTGGGATCTCTTCCGGGGCAGGTGGAACCTGTACAAGAAGGACAGGTTACATCTAAACAGGAGGGGCACCAATATCCTGGCTGGGAGGTTTGCTGGAGTCACTCGGGAGGGTTTAAACTAGTATGGCAGGGGGGAGGGAACCAGAATGTGAGTTTAGAAGGTGTAATAACTGAAGGGGAAATAGAGAACCAAAATAATAGAACAACATCACCCTGTCTGCTCAAACGCACTGGTCTGAAGTGTATTTGTTTCATCGCCAGAGGTATAGCGGGTTAGGCAGATAAACATAGAGCACTTAGTACTTGGAACTATGATGTTGTGGCTGTCACAGAAACGTGGTTAAAGGAAGGGCAGGATTGGCAGCTGAATGTTGGAGGATATCGATGCTTCAGGAGAGACAGAGGGGGGTGTAAAAGGGGTGGGAGAAGCATTACTGGTTAAGGAGAATATTATAGCCGTACTGCGGGAGGACATCTTAGAGGGTTCATACAATGAGGCATTCTGGGTAGAGCTAAGGAACAGGAAGGGGGCAATCACAATGTTGGGGGTTTATTACAGGCCCCCCAACGTCCAGCGAGAGATAGAGGAGCAGATAGGTAGAGAGATTTTGGAAAGGTGCCATAGTAACAGGGTTGTTGTGGTAGGGGATTTTAATTTCCCCGATATTGACCGAGACTCACTTAGTGCTGGGGGTTTGGATGGGGCAGAGTTTGTAAGGTGTATCCAGGGAGCCTTCTTGATGCAATATGTAGATAGTCCAACTGGGGAAGGGGCAGTACTGGACCTGGTATTGGGGAATGAGCCTGGACAGATGGTGGAGTTTTCAGTAGGGGAACATTTTAGGAGGAGTGACCGCAATTCTGTACGTTTTAGAGAACTTTTGGACAGGGATGAGGGTAACCCTCGCTTTAAGGTGCTAAACTGGGGAAAGGCAAATTACGATAACCAGACGGGAATTGAAGAATTTGAATTGAGTGTATGAAGGTACTGAAGCGGGAAATTAGGAGGGCTAGGACAGGTCATAAAACGTTATTAGCAAGTAGGATTAAGGTGAATCCCAAAGCTTTTTATTAATATGTAAAAAGCAAGAGAGGGGCCAGGGACAGGATTGGACCCTTAAGGACAGTGGGGGGAATCTATGTGTGGAGCCAGAGGAAATGAGTGAGGTACTAAATGAGTACTTTGCATCAGTGTTCACCAAAGAAAGGGACATTGTGCACGTTGATTCTTGGGTAGGGTGTGTGGACGATCTGGATCATGTTAACATGGAAAAGGAGGAGGTATTGGGTCTTCTAAAAGATACTAAGGTAGACAAGTCTCCTGGGCGGATGGGATTTACCCCAGAATACCGAGGGAAGCAAGGGAGGAAATTGCTGGGGCCTTGACTGGCATCTTTGTATCCTCATTGGCTACAGGGGAGATCCCAGAGGGCTGGAGAATAGCTAATGTGGTTCCACTGTTTAAGAAAGGTAGCAGGGATAATCCTGGAAACTATAGGCCGGTGAGCCTCACGTCGGTGTAGGTAAATTATTGGAGAGAATTCTCAGGGACAGGATTTATACCCATTTGGAAGGAAATGGACGTATTAGCGATAGACAGCACGGTTTTGTGAAGGGGAGGTCGTGTCTCACTAACTTGATTGAGTTTTTTGAGGAGGTGACGAAGATGATTGATGAGGGAAGGGCGGTGGATGTTGTTTACATGATTTTCAGTAAAGCCTTTGACAAGGTGCCTCATGGCAGACTGGTACAAAAGGTGAAGTCACAGGGGGTCAGAGGTGAGGTGGTAAGATGGATACAGAATGAGTAGATGGGATTGGGTGAGGGGGTGGGACTGGGCGAGGGGGTGGGACTGGGTGGCGGGGTGGGACTGGGCGAGGGGGTGGGACTGGGCGAGGGGGTGGGGGGGTGGGACTGGGTGAGTGGGTGGGGGGGTGGGACTGGGTGAGTGGGTGGGACTGGGTGGGGGGTGGGACTGGGTGGGGGGGGTGGGACTGGGTGAGGGGAATAGACAGGCGGTTCTGTGGACACAATCGAGACTCCAGGATGGTATGTTGCCTCCCTGGTGCAAGGGTCAAGGATGTCTCGGAGTGGCTGCAGGACATTCTGGGGGGGGGGGGGGGGGGGGGGGGGGGGGTGAACAGCCAGCTGTCGTGGTGCACATAGGCACCAACGATATAGGTTAAAAACGGGACGAGGTCCTACAAGCTGAATTCAGGGAGTTAGGAGTTAAAATAAAAAGTAGGACCTCAAAGGTAGTAATTTCAGGATTGCTACCTGTGCCATGAGCTAGTCAGAGTAGGAATGTCAGGATAGATAGGATGAATGTGTGGCTCGAGAGATGGTGCAAGAGGGAGGGATTCAAATTCCTGGGGCATTGGGACCGGTTCTGGGGGAGGTGGGACCAGTACAAACCGGACGGTCTGCACCTGGGCAGGACTGGAACCGATGTCCATGGGGGGGTGTTTGCTAGAGCTGTTGGGGAGGGTTTAAACTAATGTGGCAGGGGGATGGGAACCGATGCAGGAAGTTGGAAGGTAGTAAAACAGGGACAGAAGCAAAAGGCATTAAGGGGGAAAGTGTAAGGCAGAGAAGCCATAGTCAAAA